>NW_027507161.1:0-93318 GCF_052324685.1 Brachyhypopomus gauderio
GCGTTTGCTGGCGCTGTAAGCGCTCTAAACAGTGTTTCTGAGCATAACTTGGAGCAAAAGTGCAACTTTTGAAGAATGAACTGAAAACTCATATTTTGTTCTAAAACAGTGTTTGGATGTGATAACAAGCTGTTTTATCATGTTTGTAATGTTACACATGCATTTCCTAACAAGTAGGTAAGGCTTGCATTAAGGCGTTCAAAACAGCGTTTGCTGGCGCTGTAAGCGCTCTAAACAGTGTTTCTGAGCATAACTTGGAGCAAAAGTGCAACTTTTGAAGAATGAACTGAAAACTCATATTTTGTTCTAAAACAGTGTTTGGATGTGATAACAAGCTGTTTTATCATGTTTGTAATGTTACACATGCATTTCCTAACAAGTAGGTAAGGCTTGCATTAAGGCGTTCAAAACAGCGTTTGCTGGCGTTGTAAGAGCTCTAAACAGTGATTCTGAGCATAACTTGTGGCAAAAGTGCAACTTTTGAAGAATGAAAAGAAAACTCATATTTTGAATGAAAACAGTGTTTGGATGTGATAACAAGCTGTTTTATCATGTTTGTAATGTTACACATCCATTTTCTAACAAGTAGTAAGTCTTGCATTAAGGCGTTCAAAACAGCGTTTGCTGGCGCTGTAAGCGCTCTAAACAGTGTTTCTGAGCATAACATGGAGCAAAAGTGCAACTTTTGAAGAATGAACTGAAAACTCATATTTTGTTCTAAAACAGTGTTTGGATGTGATAACAAGCTGTTTTATCATGTTTGTAATGTTACACATGCATTTCCAAACAAGTAGTAAGTCTTGTATTAAGGCGTTCAAAACAGCGTTTGCTGGCTCTGTAAGCGCTCTAAACAGTGTTTCTGAGCATAACTTGGAGCAAAAGTGCAACTTTTGAAGAATGAACTGAAAACTCATATTTTGTTCCAAAACAGTGTTTGGATGTGATAACAAGCTGTTTTATCATGTTTGTAATGTTACACATGCATTTCCTAACAAGTAGGTAAGGCTTGCATTAAGGCGTTCAAAACAGCGTTTGCTGGCGTTGTAAGAGCTCTAAACAGTGTTTCTGAGCATAACTTGTGGCAAAAGTGCAACTTTTGAAGAATGAAAAGAAAACTCATATTTTGAATGAAAACAGTGTTTGGATGTGATAACAAGCTGTTTTATCATGTTTGTAATGTTACACATCCATTTTCTAACAAGTAGTAAGTCTTGCATTAAGGCGTTCAAAACAGCGTTTGCTGGCGCTGTAAGCGCTCTAAACAGTGTTTCTGAGCATAACTTGGAGCAAAAGTGCAACTTTTGAAGAATGAACTGAAAACTCATATTTTGTTCTAAAACAGTGTTTGGATGTGATAACAAGCTGTTTTATCATGTTTGTAATGTTACACATCCATTTTCTAACAAGTAGTAAGTCTTGCATTAAGGCGTTCAAAACAGCGTTTGCTGGCGCTGTAAGCGCTCTAAACAGTGTTTCTGAGCATAACTTGGAGCAAAAGTGCAACTTTTGAAGAATGAACTGAAAACTCATATTTTGTTCTAAAACAGTGTTTGGATGTGATAACAAGTTGTTTTATCATGTTTGTAATGTTACACATCCATTTTCTAACAAGTAGTAAGTCTTGCATTAAGGCGTTCAAAACAGCGTTTGCTGGCGCTGTAAGCGCTCTAAACAGTGTTTCTGAGCATAACTTGGAGCAAAAGTGCAACTTTTGAAGAATGAACTGAAAACTCATATTTTGTTCTAAAACAGTGTTTGGATGTGATAACAAGCTGTTTTATCATGTTTGTAATGTTACACATGCATTTCCTAACAAGTAGGTAAGGCTTGCATTAAGGCGTTCAAAACAGCGTTTGCTGGCGCTGTAAGCGCTCTAAACAGTGTTTCTGAGCATAACTTGGAGCAAAAGTGCAACTTTTGAAGAATGAACTGAAAACTCATATTTTGTTCTAAAACAGTGTTTGGATGTGATAACAAGCTGTTTTATCATGTTTGTAATGTTACACATGCATTTCCTAACAAGTAGGTAAGGCTTGCATTAAGGCGTTCAAAACAGCGTTTGCTGGCGTTGTAAGAGCTCTAAACAGTGATTCTGAGCATAACTTGTGGCAAAAGTGCAACTTTTGAAGAATGAAAAGAAAACTCATATTTTGAATGAAAACAGTGTTTGGATGTGATAACAAGCTGTTTTATCATGTTTGTAATGTTACACATCCATTTTCTAACAAGTAGTAAGTCTTGCATTAAGGCGTTCAAAACAGCGTTTGCTGGCGCTGTAAGCGCTCTAAACAGTGTTTCTGAGCATAACATGGAGCAAAAGTGCAACTTTTGAAGAATGAACTGAAAACTCATATTTTGTTCTAAAACAGTGTTTGGATGTGATAACAAGCTGTTTTATCATGTTTGTAATGTTACACATGCATTTCCAAACAAGTAGTAAGTCTTGTATTAAGGCGTTCAAAACAGCGTTTGCTGGCTCTGTAAGCGCTCTAAACAGTGTTTCTGAGCATAACTTGGAGCAAAAGTGCAACTTTTGAAGAATGAACTGAAAACTCATATTTTGTTCCAAAACAGTGTTTGGATGTGATAACAAGCTGTTTTATCATGTTTGTAATGTTACACATGCATTTCCTAACAAGTAGTAAGGCTTGCATTAAGGCGTTCAAAACAGCGTTTGCTGGCGTTGTAAGAGCTCTAAACAGTGTTTCTGAGCATAACTTGTGGCAAAAGTGCAACTTTTGAAGAATGAAAAGAAAACTCATATTTTGAATGAAAACAGTGTTTGGATGTGATAACAAGCTGTTTTATCATGTTTGTAATGTTACACATCCATTTTCTAACAAGTAGTAAGTCTTGCATTAAGGCGTTCAAAACAGCGTTTGCTGGCACTGTAAGCGCTCTAAACAGTGTTTCTGAGCATAACTTGGAGCAAAAGTGCAACTTTTGAAGAATGAACTGAAAACTCATATTTTGTTCTAAAACAGTGTTTGGATGTGATAACAAGCTGTTTTATCATGTTTGTAATGTTACACATGCATTTCCTAACAAGTAGGTAAGGCTTGCATTAAGGCGTTCAAAACAGCGTTTGCTGGCGCTGTAAGCGCTCTAAACAGTGTTTCTGAGCATAACTTGGAGCAAAAGTGCAACTTTTGAAGAATGAACTGAAAACTCATATTTTGTTCTAAAACAGTGTTTGGATGTGATAACAAGCTGTTTTATCATGTTTGTAATGTTACACATCCATTTTCTAACAAGTAGTAAGTCTTGCATTAAGGCGTTCAAAACAGCGTTTGCTGGAGCTGTAAGCGCTCTAAACAGTGTTTCTGAGCATAACTTGGAGCAAAAGTGCAACTTTTGAAGAATGAACTGAAAACACATATTTTGTTCTAAAACAGTGTTTGGATGTGATAACAAGCTGTTTTATCATGTTTGTAATGTTACACATCCATTTTCTAACAAGTAGTAAGTCTTGCATTAAGGCGTTCAAAACAGCGTTTGCTGGCGCTGTAAGCGCTCTAAACAGTGTTTCTGAGCATAACATGTGTGAAGGTGAACGCCCCCTCTGGAGGAGACTCCTGCTTCCTGCCGACGCTGCTTCCTGCTGACCGACGCTGTTGCGGAGCGAATTTTGAAATTGTTTTCTAAAGTATAATAACCTATTTACGTGCTAATCTTTACCTTTTGCATTCCTATATACATTTTACAGGTTTTATTCCGGCCGCTGACCAACTTTCTGCCTTCACAAATCAGCAAGCGTAAGTTTATATATCGGCTAGACACGGTAAGTGTTTTGATTTATTCATGGCTGGTGTTGGTTTGTTCCCGTGTTCGGAGTGTGGCATGTTTAGTCTAGACCCTTTCGCCACTGATAGTAATAGTGATAGTATTTGTCAGAGGTGCAAACTAGTAAATTCTCTCGTGGCGAAAGTGGAAAGCTTAGAGCGACGCGTCCACTCATTATTGAGGGATAGAGAGACAGGGACAGGGTCTGTAGTAGGTGTGGACGCGCCAGGGAGAACTAGCGCCTCCGCGACTCCGGCAATAGAGCCCTCACAGCGGGGTGAATGGGTGACGTCTCGGCGGCGTAGTCGGAGAGCGAGGGCTGCAGCTACCGCTAACGCCAGCGCTAGCCCACCAGAGCACCACTCCCCGGTTCACGTGTCCAACAGGTTTGCCCCGCTCAGTGTTACACCCACTGAGGAGACTCTGGTCATAGGAGACTCTATAGTCCGACACGTGAAAGTAGCTGTAGCTGTAGGGGCACCAGCGGTTACAGTCAGCTGTTTACCGGGAGCCAGAGCGCCGGACATTAGTGGCAACCTTAGACTGTTAGCTCATAGGAGGTTTTCTAGGATAGTGATTCATGTAGGGGCCAACGATATACGTCTGCGGCAGTCAGAGGTGACTAAGGCTAATGTTAAAGAGGTGGTTAAATTAGCCCAGACGATGTCCGATGCCGTAATCTGCTCTGGCCCCATCCCAATGCGGCGCGGTGATGAGCAGTACAGCAGGCTCACGTCGCTAAACCGCTGGATGTCCAAGTGGTGTTCAGAAAATCAAGTGGGCTTTATTAATAATTGGGAAGAGTTCGAGGGCAAGCCTGGTCTTTTAGGCAGGGACGGTGTCCACCCCACCCGGGATGGCGCTGCCCTGTTATCTTGCAGCATAGCCCATAGCCTGTTAGCTAGTCGGCAGAGTAGCACTAGAAGCTGCTGACTGTCCAGGGTCGCGACCAGGCCGCAGACTAATGGGTTAAACCTGTCTGCGAGCTGCTTAGAGGCGTCACCAAGTTCCCTTAGGATTGAGACTGTGTCTGTGCCCCGGGTTAAACTAAATCATAAGAAAATAGTCCGCCCGAAGTTTTTAACTAATATACAGACTTCACATCAAATTATTACAACCTATATGACCGATCTGAAAATTGGATTAATCAATATTCGATCGCTCAACTCAAAAGCAGTTTTTGTAAATGAACTTATAACAGACCAGAAAATTGATATTCTTTGTCTAACTGAAACGTGGGTTCAATCTGGTGATTATTTAACTCTAAACGAAGCCACTCCTGTGGGATATAGTTATATACATAGACCTAGACTGTCAGGCAGAGGAGGTGGAATATGTATAATCTATCGTGATTGTTTAGAAATTCATCAGAAATACTTAGATATCTCAAACTCATTTGAGATGCAGTCTATTAATGTTATTAGTCCATCTGAAAATAAAAGTACATTCTCCCTAACTAATGTATACAGACCACCAGGGCCTTACTCAGATTTCTTAAACGATTTCACCGATTTTGCAGCAAATTTAGCAGTATGTAGTGACAAAATAATAATGGTAGGAGACTTTAACATACACTTTGATAATGCGGAGGATCCACTGACAAGGGCTTTTACTTCTATATTGAACTCTGTCGGCATTAAACAAAACGTAGTAGGACCTACACATTATCGAAATCATACCCTAGATCTAATATTAACGCTGGGTATCGACGTAGATAATATAAACATACTCCCGCAAACCGTAGCAATCTCCGATCATTATTTAGTAAAATTCGATTTTCACCTTAACATAAATACCCGCCCGTCTCCTCGGCAGTGTATAAAGCGCTCAATAAATTCATCAACAGCAACACGGTTTATTGAAACCCTCCCTGACTTAACTGCTTTAGCCCACTCGCCATCCGATCCAGGAGAGTTAGATAGTCTAACCGACTACTTAGAGAATACCTGCAGATCAACTCTAGATATAGTAGCTCCACTAAAATATAAAAAAGCTAGATCCAAAAAGCTCGCCCCATGGTACACCGACCAAACTAGAAACTTAAAACAAATAGCACGTAAATTAGAGCGGAAATGGCGATCTACTAAATTGGAAGTATTCCACTGTGCCTGGAAGGATAGCATTATTGACTACAAACGGGCACTCACTAAAACACGCTCAGCATACTTAGCCTCACTGATAGAGAAAAATAAAAACAATCCTAGATTTCTTTTTAATACTATTTCTAAACTTACAAAAAATCAAGCAGGCACAGAACCTCAGATTCCAATAAACCTCACTAGTAATGTATTTATAGATTTCTTTGATAATAAAATAGAGAATATTAGACAAAATATAAAACCCTTTATTAGCAATACAACTGGTATGTCATCTGGTTTGGTTGATATTGATTTAAATTACATACCGGGAGAAAAACTTGATGCTTTTCATCCACTCCCAAAATCAGAATTAGAGAAAATAATTTCTTCCTTAAATTGTACTACCTGCACATTAGACTCAGTTCCCTCAAAGTTATTAAAAGAGGTATTACCAGCTGTAACTGAACCTCTTCTAACTATAGTTAACTCATCCATTACAATAGGTCACATGCCCAAATCATGTAAATTAGCAATTATCAAACCTCTGATCAAGAAACCAAATCTTGATCCGACTGTGCTATCTAATTATAGACCCATTTCAAACACATCATTTATATCTAAGATCATAGAAAAAGCTGTTGCCCAGCAATTATGCCTATATCTGCATAGGAATAACACATTTGAAAAGTTCCAATCTGGTTTTAGGCCCCATCACAGTACTGAAACAGCATTAGTTAAAGTAACAAATGATCTCCTCCTTGCATCAGATCAAGGCTATGTATCACTGTTAGTGCTTCTTGATCTTAGTGCAGCTTTCGACACAATTGATCATAGGATCTTGCTAGAAAGGTTAGAACGCTGGGTTGGAGTCTCAGGCACAGCCCTTTCATGGTTTCAGTCTTACTTAACAAATCGCTATCAGTTTGTAGAGCTCAATAATATTTCATCCAAACGTACAATGGTTAAATATGGGGTCCCGCAAGGCTCCATCTTAGGACCACTATTATTTACATTATATATGCTACCATTGGGCACAGTTATAAACAAACATGGTGTCAATTTTCACTGCTATGCGGATGACACTCAACTTTACATATCAGCCAAACCCGATGACAAACTCAGTTTAGGAAAAATTGAGGCCTGTGTAAGAGATATTAAATGCTGGATGTCTCTAAACTTCCTACAATTAAATGAGGACAAAACAGAAGTTCTCCTTGTGGGCCCTAAGGCCGCAAGACAGAAAATTCCAAACTTAATGCTTAATCTTGCAGACTATCCCATTACACCTGGCACAGTAGCCAAAAACCTAGGCGTCATACTCGACTCCGACCTATCATTTGATAAATATATAGATCATACTACTAGGATAGCTTTTCTACATCTCCGCAACATTGCCAAATTAAGAAATGCATTATCACAGGATGATGCAGAAAAATTGGTGCACGCCTTTGTTAGCTCTAGACTAGACTACTGCAATTCACTACTGTCAGGATGTTCAAATAGGAATCTAAATAAACTTCAAGTAGTTCAAAATGCCGCAGCTAGAGTTCTGACCAGAACTAGAAAATTTCAGCATATTAGACCAGTCCTATCAGCCCTGCATTGGCTCCCAGTTAAATTTCGTATTGATTTTAAAATTCTATTATTAGCATATAAAGCACTACACGGGCTTGCTCCTGAATACCTCCAGGAACTTATTTCCTATTATGAACCCCCACGTCAACTAAGATCACAGGGTGCTGGTCTGTTATTAGTTCCACAAATTAACAAGGTAACAGCAGGGGGAAGAGCCTTTTCTTATAAGGCCCCCCAGCTTTGGAATAATCTTCCTAAATGTGTCCGGGACTCTGACACAGTCACAATCTTTAAATCTAGGTTGAAAACCCACTTATTTAGTCTAGCGTTTGATAATTAATATCCCCCTTAGATAAAGGTACAGATCCAGGGGTTCATAGACGAAGGGTTTTATGGTAGACTGGGGTGCTGGTGCTGTCATCCTGTCACTGCTCGTGGTCACTCAAGTTTGTTGACAGTGCAGTGGACGGATGCCATTGTCTCAGAATGCCCCCAAGCCTATGTTACCTTCTGGTTCTGCCTTTTTTTAGCTAGGCTGTAATAATTTAACTTAGTGCCGGAGTTGCTGCCACACTCCAGAAATGTTTATAATTTTACCTGTCCTGTATATGTCCTCATACAGAGCTAATTTTCCCTGTTTCATTTCTCCACATGGCTGCCCGCCTGCTTGAGGAATAATGAGATGAGGAGAGACAAGCGATCCATCCTGGCCGGCCACCTCCTGCCTAACCGGATGCCTACACCATGATGGACATTATTACATATTTTTCGGTCTAAATGGACATTATTGCATCTTTTACATTCTGTCTACATTCTGTCTATATTATTGTTGTTGTCATGGTGACCGGTGTCGGCCAGAGGAGGATGGGTTCCCCCCCTGAGTCTTGGTTCCTCTCAAGGTTTCTTCCTCATGCAAAAAAACTAGGGAGTTTTTCCTTGCCACTGTCGCCTTTGGCTTGCTCACTGGGGGCTAGGACTCGGCACTTGTAAAGCTGCTTTGTGACAACAACTGTTGTAAAAAGCGCTATATAAATAAAATTTGATTGATTGATTGATTGAACATGGAGCAAAAGTGCAACTTTTGAAGAATGAACTGAAAACTCATATTTTGTTCTAAAACAGTGTTTGGATGTGATAACAAGCTGTTTTATCATGTTTGTAATGTTACACATGCATTTCCAAACAAGTAGTAAGTCTTGTATTAAGGCGTTCAAAACAGCGTTTGCTGGCTCTGTAAGCGCTCTAAACAGTGTTTCTGAGCATAACTTGGAGCAAAAGTGCAACTTTTGAAGAATGAACTGAAAACTCATATTTTGTTCCAAAACAGTGTTTGGATGTGATAACAAGCTGTTTTATCATGTTTGTAATGTTACACATGCATTTCCTAACAAGTAGTAAGGCTTGCATTAAGGCGTTCAAAACAGCGTTTGCTGGCGTTGTAAGAGCTCTAAACAGTGTTTCTGAGCATAACTTGTGGCAAAAGTGCAACTTTTGAAGAATGAAAAGAAAACTCATATTTTGAATGAAAACAGTGTTTGGATGTGATAACAAGCTGTTTTATCATGTTTGTAATGTTACACATCCATTTTCTAACAAGTAGTAAGTCTTGCATTAAGGCGTTCAAAACAGCGTTTGCTGGCACTGTAAGCGCTCTAAACAGTGTTTCTGAGCATAACTTGGAGCAAAAGTGCAACTTTTGAAGAATGAACTGAAAACTCATATTTTGTTCTAAAACAGTGTTTGGATGTGATAACAAGCTGTTTTATCATGTTTGTAATGTTACACATGCATTTCCTAACAAGTAGGTAAGGCTTGCATTAAGGCGTTCAAAACAGCGTTTGCTGGCGCTGTAAGCGCTCTAAACAGTGTTTCTGAGCATAACTTGGAGCAAAAGTGCAACTTTTGAAGAATGAACTGAAAACTCATATTTTGTTCTAAAACAGTGTTTGGATGTGATAACAAGCTGTTTTATCATGTTTGTAATGTTACACATCCATTTTCTAACAAGTAGTAAGTCTTGCATTAAGGCGTTCAAAACAGCGTTTGCTGGAGCTGTAAGCGCTCTAAACAGTGTTTCTGAGCATAACTTGGAGCAAAAGTGCAACTTTTGAAGAATGAACTGAAAACACATATTTTGTTCTAAAACAGTGTTTGGATGTGATAACAAGCTGTTTTATCATGTTTGTAATGTTACACATCCATTTTCTAACAAGTAGTAAGTCTTGCATTAAGGCGTTCAAAACAGCGTTTGCTGGCGCTGTAAGCGCTCTAAACAGTGTTTCTGAGCATAACATGGAGCAAAAGTGCAACTTTTGAAGAATGAACTGAAAACTCATATTTTGTTCTAAAACAGTGTTTGGATGTGATAACAAGCTGTTTTATCATGTTTGTAATGTTACACATGCATTTCCAAACAAGTAGTAAGTCTTGTATTAAGGCGTTCAAAACAGCGTTTGCTGGCTCTGTAAGCGCTCTAAACAGTGTTTCTGAGCATAACTTGGAGCAAAAGTGCAACTTTTGAAGAATGAACTGAAAACTCATATTTTGTTCCAAAACAGTGTTTGGATGTGATAACAAGCTGTTTTATCATGTTTGTAATGTTACACATGCATTTCCTAACAAGTAGTAAGGCTTGCATTAAGGCGTTCAAAACAGCGTTTGCTGGCGTTGTAAGAGCTCTAAACAGTGTTTCTGAGCATAACTTGTGGCAAAAGTGCAACTTTTGAAGAATGAAAAGAAAACTCATATTTTGAATGAAAACAGTGTTTGGATGTGATAACAAGCTGTTTTATCATGTTTGTAATGTTACACATCCATTTTCTAACAAGTAGTAAGTCTTGCATTAAGGCGTTCAAAACAGCGTTTGCTGGCACTGTAAGCGCTCTAAACAGTGTTTCTGAGCATAACTTGGAGCAAAAGTGCAACTTTTGAAGAATGAACTGAAAACTCATATTTTGTTCTAAAACAGTGTTTGGATGTGATAACAAGCTGTTTTATCATGTTTGTAATGTTACACATGCATTTCCTAACAAGTAGGTAAGGCTTGCATTAAGGCGTTCAAAACAGCGTTTGCTGGCGCTGTAAGCGCTCTAAACAGTGTTTCTGAGCATAACTTGGAGCAAAAGTGCAACTTTTGAAGAATGAACTGAAAACTCATATTTTGTTCTAAAACAGTGTTTGGATGTGATAACAAGCTGTTTTATCATGTTTGTAATGTTACACATCCATTTTCTAACAAGTAGTAAGTCTTGCATTAAGGCGTTCAAAACAGCGTTTGCTGGAGCTGTAAGAGCTCTAAACAGTGTTTCTGAGCATAACTTGGAGCAAAAGTGCAACTTTTGAAGAATGAACTGAAAACACATATTTTGTTCTAAAACAGTGTTTGGATGTGATAACAAGCTGTTTTATCATGTTTGTAATGTTACACATCCATTTTCTAACAAGTAGTAAGTCTTGCATTAAGGCGTTCAAAACAGCGTTTGCTGGCGCTGTAAGCGCTCTAAACAGTGTTTCTGAGCATAACTTGGAGCAAAAGTGCAACTTTTGAAGAATGAACTGAAAACTCATATTTTGTTCTAAAACAGTGTTTGGATGTGATAACAAGCTGTTTTATCATGTTTGTAATGTTACACATGCATTTCCAAACAAGTAGTAAGTCTTGTATTAAGGCGTTCAAAACAGCGTTTGCTGGCTCTGTAAGCGCTCTAAACAGTGTTTCTGAGCATAACTTGGAGCAAAAGTGCAACTTTTGAAGAATGAACTGAAAACTCATATTTTGTTCCAAAACAGTGTTTGGATGTGATAACAAGCTGTTTTATCATGTTTGTAATGTTACACATGCATTTCCTAACAAGTAGGTAAGGCTTGCATTAAGGCGTTCAAAACAGCGTTTGCTGGCGCTGTAAGCGCTCTAAACAGTGTTTCTGAGCATAACTTGGAGCAAAAGTGCAACTTTTGAAGAACGAACTGAAAACTCATATTTTGTTCTAAAACAGTGTTTGGATGTGATAACAAGCTGTTTTATCATGTTTGTAATGTTACACATGCATTTCCTAACAAGTAGTAAGTCTTGCATTAAGGCGTTCAAAACAGCGTTTGCTGGCGCTGTAAGCGCTCTAAACAGTGTTTCTGAGCATAACTTGGAGCAAAAGTGCAACTTTTGAAGAATGAACTGAAAACTCATATTTTGTTCTAAAACAGTGTTTGGATGTGATAACAAGCTGTTTTATCATGTTTGTAATGTTACACATCCATTTTCTAACAAGTAGTAAGTCTTGCATTAAGGCGTTCAAAACAGCGTTTGCTGGCGCTGTAAGCGCTCTAAACAGTGTTTCTGAGCATAACTTGGAGCAAAAGTGCAACTTTTGAAGAATGAACTGAAAACTCATATTTTGTTCTAAAACAGTGTTTGGATGTGATAACAAGCTGTTTTATCATGTTTGTAATGTTACACATGCATTTCCAAACAAGTAGTAAGTCTTGTATTAAGGCGTTCAAAACAGCGTTTGCTGGCTCTGTAAGCGCTCTAAACAGTGTTTCTGAGCATAACTTGGAGCAAAAGTGCAACTTTTGAAGAATGAACTGAAAACTCATATTTTGTTCCAAAACAGTGTTTGGATGTGATAACAAGCTGTTTTATCATGTTTGTAATGTTACACATGCATTTCCTAACAAGTAGGTAAGGCTTGCATTAAGGCGTTCAAAACAGCGTTTGCTGGCGCTGTAAGCGCTCTAAACAGTGTTTCTGAGCATAACTTGGAGCAAAAGTGCAACTTTTGAAGAATGAACTGAAAACTCATATTTTGTTCTAAAACAGTGTTTGGATGTGATAACAAGCTGTTTTATCATGTTTGTAATGTTACACATGCATTTCCTAACAAGTAGGTAAGGCTTGCATTAAGGCGTTCAAAACAGCGTTTGCTGGCGTTGTAAGAGCTCTAAACAGTGTTTCTGAGCATAACTTGTGGCAAAAGTGCAACTTTTGAAGAATGAAAAGAAAACTCATATTTTGAATGAAAACAGTGTTTGGATGTGATAACAAGCTGTTTTATCATGTTTGTAATGTTACACATCCATTTTCTAACAAGTAGTAAGTCTTGCATTAAGGCGTTCAAAACAGCGTTTGCTGGCGCTGTAAGCGCTCTAAACAGTGTTTCTGAGCATAACTTGGAGCAAAAGTGCAACTTTTGAAGAATGAACTGAAAACTCATATTTTGTTCTAAAACAGTGTTTGGATGTGATAACAAGCTGTTTTATCATGTTTGTAATGTTACACATGCATTTCCAAACAAGTAGTAAGTCTTGTATTAAGGCGTTCAAAACAGCGTTTGCTGGCTCTGTAAGCGCTCTAAACAGTGTTTCTGAGCATAACTTGGAGCAAAAGTGCAACTTTTGAAGAATGAACTGAAAACTCATATTTTGTTCCAAAACAGTGTTTGGATGTGATAACAAGCTGTTTTATCATGTTTGTAATGTTACACATGCATTTCCTAACAAGTAGTAAGGCTTGCATTAAGGCGTTCAAAACAGCGTTTGCTGGCGCTGTAAGCGCTCTAAACAGTGTTTCTGAGCATAACTTGGAGCAAAAGTGCAACTTTTGAAGAATGAACTGAAAACTCATATTTTGTTCTAAAACAGTGTTTTGATGTGATAACAAGCTGTTTTATCATGTTTGTAATGTTACACATGCATTTCCTAACAAGTAGGTAAGGCTTGCATTAAGGCGTTCAAAACAGCGTTTGCTGGCGCTGTAAGCGCTCTAAACAGTGTTTCTGAGCATAACTTGGAGCAAAAGTGCAACTTTTGAAGAATGAACTGAAAACTCATATTTTGTTCTAAAACAGTGTTTGGATGTGATAACAAGCTGTTTTATCATGTTTGTAATGTTACACATGCATTTCCTAACAAGTAGGTAAGGCTTGCATTAAGGCGTTCAAAACAGCGTTTGCTGGCGTTGTAAGAGCTCTAAACAGTGTTTCTGAGCATAACTTGTGGCAAAAGTGCAACTTTTGAAGAATGAAAAGAAAACTCATATTTTGAATGAAAACAGTGTTTGGATGTGATAACAAGCTGTTTTATCATGTTTGTAATGTTACACATCCATTTTCTAACAAGTAGTAAGTCTTGCATTAAGGCGTTCAAAACAGCGTTTGCTGGCGCTGTAAGCGCTCTAAACAGTGTTTCTGAGCATAACTTGGAGCAAAAGTGCAACTTTTGAAGAATGAACTGAAAACTCATATTTTGTTCTAAAACAGTGTTTGGATGTGATAACAAGCTGTTTTATCATGTTTGTAATGTTACACATGCATTTCCAAACAAGTAGTAAGTCTTGTATTAAGGCGTTCAAAACAGCGTTTGCTGGCTCTGTAAGCGCTCTAAACAGTGTTTCTGAGCATAACTTGTGGCAAAAGTGCAACTTTTGAAGAATGAAAAGAAAACTCATATTTTGAATGAAAACAGTGTTTGGATGTGATAACAAGCTGTTTTATCATGTTTGTAATGTTACACATCCATTTTCTAACAAGTAGTAAGTCTTGCATTAAGGCGTTCAAAACAGCGTTTGCTGGCGCTGTAAGCGCTCTAAACAGTGTTTCTGAGCATAACTTGGAGCAAAAGTGCAACTTTTGAAGAATGAACTGAAAACTCATATTTTGTTCTAAAACAGTGTTTGGATGTGATAACAAGCTGTTTTATCATGTTTGTAATGTTACACATGCATTTCCAAACAAGTAGTAAGTCTTGTATTAACCCTTTTATTATGTTAAGGGTCAATTTGACCCGTTTCAATTTTTGTGTTAACCAAAGTGCAGGTTATCCTTACTTTTTTTCCATGATATTTGATGACTTTTCCTTATCTAGGGTCATGAACTTCTGTGTAATATCTGGACACTTTGATGTGTTGTGGTGTGTCTGTACCGTGTTTGTATACAAAGATGATGTTGTGGGTCATTTTGACCCAGACACAAACTATCTGCTCAAATCAAAGATAAACACGCCTCAAATGGCAGGTGTTAGCAGGTGTGAATAGACCTTCTTGCCTCCAGTGTTATGTAAATGAGGCATGTAGCCAATCAGAACCAGATGTGTGTTGGGGAGTGACTTTCTCTCCCCTGTCCTTGTCACTTTTTACATGCGCTTTCTTTGATAAGTACATAAAAAATGAGCTCCAGACAATTTACAGCTGAAGAGGTTTTATCACAGCTTCTGAACTGGGATAGTGATGTAGAGGAAGAGATTTCAGAGATGGAGGATCCTTCAGAGCCAGAGGACAATGCAATTGATGATCCAGATTATCAATTTTTCCACAATGAGGAGGATTCAGAGGACGAGTCTGCCAGTGTGCATTCATCAGATGAAAACCATGAAACGCAACAATCATCATCCACAGAGGGAACATGGACGTCTAAAGATGGTAAAATAAAATGGTCAACATCACCACACCAAAGCCGAGGGAGACTCTCATCTTCAAATGTCATCAAAATGACTCCTGGTCCGACAAAATATGCCATCACAAGAATTGATGATATTGAATCAGCATTTCAACTCTTCATATCCCCACCCATAGAGAAGATAATCCTTGACATGACCAACTTGGAAGGCAGGCGTGTCTATTGTAGGTGCTGGCCAAATTTATTTAGTAATCAGTCTCATAAAATTACCTACGAAATGGTGGGAGTTCAGACCGTGTTAAATTTACCCAAATTTTATATAAACTCATTTAACTAAGGTCGCCACTAATTGTGGTCAACTCCCGTAGCCCAAATTGTTTGATTAACAAACTATAAATCTGAAGGTTACAGTTCAAATAATAGTTCTGGCTTCAGGTTGTAACAGAGAAGCAACGACTCAAACGACAGTATTTAAACATAAAAACATTTATTGATCACAAAGCATAGTAATAAAAGCATAGCAAACAAAGGGGACAGGAGGGTTGGCTAGTGTGTGTGTGTGTGTGTGTGTGTGTGTGTAGGTGGGTATGCGGGTGTGTGTGTGTGGATGTGTATTCGAGTGCGCGCGGATGCGCGTGCGTGTCTTCGAGTGCGCGCGGATGCGCGTGCGTGTCTTCGAGTGCGCGCGGATGCGCGTGCGTGTCTTCGAGTGCGCGCGGATGCGCGTGCGTGTCTTCGAGTGCGCGCGGATGCGCGTGCGTGTGTACGTGCGTATGGGGGAGGAGATCTTTGAGACAAAAGGGAAACTCGATGGCGCGAAACTTAAACCGAGTTCTCACTACAGCCACAGACAACGCAAATTTCCTCCAACTAAGACACGGTATCGTCGGTCACTATACAGCCCCAACGAGCGTATAGTGGGACACACGTTTAACAGTTATACGAAATAAAAGAATCAGTGTAAATAATCGAACAAGTTTAAACAGAATACCTATTTAAGCTTTGAACAGAATATCTCTTTAAGCCTTAAACAGAGTACGGTTTAACATGAACGTGATTATAAACACCACTGCAAACAAGCGTTCACAAAGCATCGATCTAAGCACACAGAAAGCAGTAAAACAAGATATTGTTCTAAGTCTGCCCAGATGCACAGTCTTACTTTGAGTTGTTCAGTCCGCGGCCCGCGCAGTAGGCCAGGTAGCCTCTTGAGGAGGACTCCTTCGTGCGCTTTCGTGAAGAAGGTTCCGCTGGATCGCGTTGCTCCGTCCAGGGGAAGCTGTGGTGGCCGTTCAATCGGCGGTCCCTCGATGGTCCGTTGCGTGGTGTCCCGGGGAAGTGGTCGCTGTCGACGTTAAGATGAACTCGCGGAGGTCCGGCCGTCGCGCGAATGTTCAAACAGTTCTTAATCGTCGGCTAGCTGAAGCGATTGGTTTTAGCGAACTCCGCAAAAGAAATAAAAGTAGCGAACTAGTTACTTCTTGCGTCGCGTGCTGCACAGGGTTCGAGTGCAGAACCGATACCGCTTTGTTCCCGAAGGTGTGCGCGCTCTTCGTCTCTAGGTAGCTACTTTGATGCAGCCAGGTAGAGAGAACGAACAAAGGGGGATCCCCCCTTTTAAAGGGGATTCGTCTGATGACGTAGTTCCGCATCCGTCCTGACGTGGGCCATGCACCTAGGGGGAGCACCCCCCTTCCTTTGTCTGTGGAGGCATGGTACCTACATTCCCCCCTTGGTCTGATGGTGAAGTTGTAGAGCCCTCAGAGCACGCTTGTTCACCTGTCATCCACAGCAGGCGCCGATTAGTGAGCGTCCACCTTGGTCCCCAGCGCCTTGTCAATGTCCATGCAGTGTCCTTTTCACTCCTGGGTCGGCTGACCTACATAATTCAAAACTGACAGCATCTGGACAGATCATGAAACATGACACTGGGCAGGAAGTGATGACTGACATCTGGGCAGAACATTTAGACTGTATCATCTGGGCAGAACATCTACTCTAACATCTGTGCAGATCACATGCAATATTGGGGAAAAACACATAAAGAGGGAAAAAGAAAGTAAAAGGCAATCAAAATCTACAACAAACTATAAGCAACTAACTACACCTGCACTAGGTAGTGTCGGTGTGGCATCTTTCTAACATTAAAATGAAGGTATGGGATGTATGGGTTTTATGTCTAAACAACTGTGGAGAAGAACGGTCAGGGTCTACTGCCTTGTCAAGGTAGTTACCCTTAGAGGGGAAGGAAGAGGTGCCTCGAGTGGTTGAAGGCGAAGGTGTTGAGGGATGTTTGTGAGTGAGTCAATTCGAGTGTGTAGAGCTCGGGTGTACCTCAGGAGCATCAGACAGACACCTGCAGTTATGACCCAACCGGTGAAGACAAGGCCAAAGACAGCTGTGTTAACCAGGTTCCACTGACCCACAGGTCTCCTTGCTATGGGGCTCAGCCAGGTTGTCTGGATCCCTGATTCATCCAGGCTGACCTGCACTGTTTTAGTCCCTTCCAGCAGAAGTTGCTGTTGAAGGGCATCTCCTAGATGCAAACTATGGCCTCTAAAGACATCAACTAACTCAATTTCTGTTTCATATCTTTTAGAACTGAGGTGGTACAGGACAGCGTCATCTAAGTGTATAGTGGCCCCTGGTGGGACCCTAATGAGTACAGTCTGGTTTGGGAGCCTCATCCTCACAGCCGTGTCATGGCGTTCATATGTCATTACAACCTCATGCTGGGGTGTGTTGACAAGCCACCTGTCGCCTGCCCTTTCTACTCTAGTTTCAGCAACCTCATCTTTACTTGACATACGCACTTTGCACTTTTCATCTGTGGCTCCAGTACGCAAGCCGCACAGACGATCTGCAGTTTCCCTGATGAAGGGTTTGCTTGGGCAAACCCAGTGGATGTCTTTGGTGGCGGTACACATGGCCAAATTAGGGATAAGGTACAAGGTCGGGTTGTCTTCATGATAGGCCAGCATGGGGGGGGTTTCAACATGAACGTGTATATCACCCTGCCAGAATCCTACATTAAGTACCGACTTGAGTCTATAGATGTTGTTGGTCTCAATGATGGGAAGGTTAAGAATAAATCCTACTTCCATCCCTTGTGGGTTAACTGAAATGGGGACGGCGCTACCCAGGCTATAGGCTAAATGCACTTGCAGGGTTTGAACTGTGGCGGAGGTTGCTGATTTTATGACGTCACCAACCATCTCGATGGGGACCAAGTAAGGAGGTATCCTACCCTCGCTCAAGCTAGTTATTGAGGAGCTAACCTCATTCAATAAATCTTGTAGGAACTGTTTTACCATATTGAGCTCTACCAGTTCTGACTCGACTACATGGGATAACTGATTAAGGGCTTGGACCGTAGTGTTGAGGATGGCTGAGTGGGTGTTGAGTAAGACAATCGTGCCCTGCAGTGTTTTTCCCAGTCCTCGAAGCTGTTGTTGCTGGAGCCCGAGTTCCCTTCGGATCTCAGGCATTTCGTCATCCAAGTCCTGAACTTGCTGCCTAAGGGTGCCCAAACTTATGGAGTTTGCAGCAGAAAGGCCAAGCGAGAAAAGGGAGCCAATGGCAGATGCTGCAGTCAGCAGTCCACCCAAGAACCGCTTTTGCCTCTTGGTTCCACCGAGTTCTTCCCTGGTGACCAAGAATTTCTTTAGCTGGTCAAGAGCGTGTGTGGTGACCCGCTGGGCATGTTCGACCGCTTCTGCAATGAGTGGTTGGGTGAACTGGTCACCCCTACTATTAGGTGTGGGGTTAAGGCGATGTTTCTGGAAGGCAATCCAGGGGTCTAGGCGGACATAAATCCTTTGTGTATGAATGCGACAGTTGGTCAGAAGTAACCCTGGGTGGTCTTGGAGAACAATCCCTGTAGGTGGTCCTGGCTCTAGTACCTCTTCCATTTGAATAGCTTGAAGAGTGGCGGCAACTAGGATCCAGTTGAAGATCATCCTGCAAGGGAGTGCGACATGTTATGGGAGTTTCCTGTGATGCTATTCTCTGGCATGCAGAAGGCAGGGAGGAATGGAGACACATGCGGATTAGTGCACAAGTTTTGTGGTGCATGCATCCCTATTTGGGGGTGTGTGGCTAGACTAGTCTGTGCTCCCCCCTTTCCCCTGTGGGAGGCGTGTACCCCCTTATTTGGTTGGAGTGGACCCACTTGTAGGCCGGACTTTGGTTGGGCCTTGATACCCTAATGCGGTATGCAACAGGTGAGAGCTTGCCTACGATTTCATGAGGGCCAGACCAGTTTGGCAGAAACTTCTTCGGTGTGTTGGTAGGTTTTGAAAAGTTGAAGTACAGGACTTTGTCCCCAATTTGATATTGACGATCAGTGGCCTTTTTGTCATGGTAGGCCTTCTGGCCTTTGGCGCTGGCTTCCAAGTTCTCCTGTGCCCACGAGAAGGTGTCCTGGAGGTGGGTGCGTAGGTCTGCCACATACTGGTGGGCAGTGTACGCCCCTACAATGTTCAGGTCTTCTGGCCGGTAGAGCAGATGTAAAGGAAGGGTCATCTCCCTTCCGGTCATCATCTCAAAGGGTGAGACACCTGTGGACCGATGTGGGGTTGACCGGATGGCCATGAGCACCAGGGGGAGTTTGATGTCCCAGTCCCTGCCATTAGCCTTGACATACTTGCGCAACATGCCTACAATGGTGCGGTTGGCACGTTCCACTTGTCCCGACGACTGGGGGTGATAAGCAATATGAAACTTTGCTTCCACACCCAGCATCTGCCACAAGGACGTCATTACACTGGCAGTGAAGTGGGTGCCCCGATCAGAGTCGATGGTCAAGGGCAAGCCCCAACGGCTAAACACATGGTTTATCAGGAGGACGGCTGTGGTTTCTGCTGTGTCATTTGGTGCCGGAAGGCACTCCACCCATTTGGTGAATGCACATGTTACAGTGAGGAGGTACTTGTTACCTCTGGAGGACTTTGGGACTGGGCCAACCCAGTCCACTTGAAGGTTGGACCAAGGGAAAGTGATCCCTCTTTTTTGCAATGGAGCCCTATGTAAGGGGCGAGTAGGCTGGAATTGGCAGCAGATCAGGCAGCTCTTAACGTACTCATCGACATCCCTGGCCATGAAGGGCCAGTAGACTACTTCGCGGAGGGTTCTACACGTGGCTTTGGCGCTCCGGTGGCCTCCGCATGGGGCGTCATGGGCATGCTGTATCATAACCCCCCTATGGTCGGTTGGAACGACCCAACGGGGAGGTTCCTGGTCATTTGGGGCATACACCAGCAGGCCCTTGATGATCTTTAGGTGGCTTCTCGCGGCCTGCAGGTCGCTGAGGTCACTTGACGGTTGTAGCAACTCAGGAGAGATGGGGCTATCGTCGGGCTTGGACATTAGCTGGAAGATGGCTCTGATGGCGGGGTCTTGCTGTTGCATAGTCACCAGGTCCTCGTCACCTGGCTTCCTACCCAGGTGAACAACCACGTCTTTGCTGGCAGACCGCTCAGTCTCCTCCCGGGCTTGGCGCCGAGTGACTACGTTTACAGCGCCGGCCTCTACCTGTGGGAGCCATTCTTCTGAGAACTGCCAGGGGTTACCGCTCATTGCTCCAGTCTTGGCCAGTCGATCAGCTTCGTCGTTCCCATCTTTGTCTGGCCCTGGGACCTGGGAGTGTCCCTTCACTTTCTTCCAGTAGATACTCATTCCATGGTCACTCACAAGTTTGTCACAGGCCAGGAACAGTTCGGCATGCTTGACATCCTTCCCTCTGGCAGTCTTCATTCCGTTTTGTTTCCACACGGGGAAATGGGAAATAAAGCTGAGTCGGGCGTAGTTAGAGTCCGAGCAGATCACAAATTCAGTAAGGGCGGCTAGGTTGGCTTGTTGCAACGCAATAAGCACAGCAGCAATCTCTGCAAACTGGCTCGTCTGGGACCCTAGCATATAGTGTTGAGGTTTGAGGATGGGGTGGTTTTGCCAGACCACTCCCACACCCGCCTGCATCTCACCGTCCTGCCTAAAGGAACACCCATCTATGAAGGCCTTGGGGAGGTCTTGACAGACATTTTCATCGTAGAAGTGATGGTTTGAAGGCAGCAAGGGGGTTGTGACAGCCTTGGGGTCCCCTGGTTCATGTTCACACTCGCAGTGTTCACAACCTGCCAATCCTTGGCTTATGGCCATCTTCTGGTTTTGTGCATACTTCACCTCTACCTCATAGCCTTGCAAGGCCATCATCCAGGTCGCGATGCGGCTGTTTAAAACTCTTCCCTCCCGAAGTCGTTGGCTGTTCAGGAATGTGACAGGCTGGTGAGAGGTTTCAATTATGACCTTTTGTCCCCCGATGTAGCTACGGAAGTGCTCCACTGCCCATACTGTTGCTAGCAAGGCCTTTTCACAGTCAGAGAATTTCAGCTCGACACCACTAAGAGCTTTACTGGCATATGCGACCACACGTCGGTCTTGGTCATGCTTCTGGGAGAGGGCAGCACTGAGACTGTGTTGGGAGAAGCTTGCCTCCAGGTAGAACTCTTTGTCCGAGTCAGGATAAGCAAGGCAGGGAGCAGTACAGAGGCATTGCTTCAGTCCGATGAAGGCGGCTTCTTGGGCTGTTCCCCACTCGAAGGTCTTGTCTTTGCGGAGCAACTCTGTCAGGGGTCTAGAGATCTCTGCATAATCTTCAATGAACTGCCGTGAGTAGTTACAAATGCCCAGGAAGCTGCGTAATTCTGAAATGTTTCTCGGGGCAGTAATGTCCTTGATCGCTTGGATCCGACTAGACTGAGGCTGGATGCCACCAGTTCCAATCAGGAGTCCGACATATTCCACCTTTTTGCGGCACCATTGTCCTTTAGTGAGGGAGAGTTTCGCACCAGCTCTCGAAAGTTGGGTGAGCACGTAGCGAATTTCTGTAATGTGGCTTTCAAATGTCTGGCTCCGCATAAGGACATCGTCCACATAGATTAGGTTTCCCCGAGTGGATGCATCACTCATTGCCTTGTGGAGGAAAATGTTAAACTCTGCTGGGGAGTTGGAGTACCCAAAGGGGCACCGGTTCCATGTAAACTGCCGATTACCGAATGAGAAAGCCAGCTTGTACTGGTCAGACGGGTCCACCTTCATAGTCCAGAACCCGTTTGACACATCCACCGTGGAAAAGAAGTGAGCATTTCTGACCTTGGCAAGCTCCTGATCCAAATGGATCATAGGCCAACGGGAAAGGGGGACTTGCTTATTCAGCTGCCGGTAATCAATGGTCAGGCGCCATTTTCCTGACGGCTTTAGTACTGGCCACAACGGAGAGTTGTAGGTTGAGTTACACTCCCGAATGATCCCTTTTTCCAGCAGAGAGTTTAGGATTTCTTGAATGGACTCGTACGCGGAGAGTGGAATTCTGTATTGTCGGATGAATGTTGGGGGTGCTGTCGGGTCGGTGGGTATGCGCACAGTGTGGAGGTCGGTAACTCCACAGTCATAGGCATCTCTGGAAAAGATTTGTTCGAAGTCGTGGAACAAGTCTCGGAGCTGTTCTCGCTGGGAGTCTGTCGTCAGGGCGTCTGCTTTAGAGAGTTGCTGCTGGATCTCCTCTTCAAACCCTGGGTAGGGTTCCTTGGGAAGGTCAGTGGTCAGCTCATTCACAGAAGGTTGGGTCTGACTACTATGCATGACTGCATACACAAGCATCTCGTTCCTCTTACTGAGATCAACTCGACAAATCGAGCCTGGCATCCTGTCTGGAACGATGGCTATCATTCTTGAAGGCAGGGTAAAGAACACGTCGTCGTGAATCTGGGGACCTTCAAGTAGGCTTGGCAACTCGCCAATCACGGGGATGGACAGCTCAAAGTCATGGAATGTGCTGTCGATCAAATAGCCCAACGTTGTACGAGCAGGCACCTGGATAGTACAGTTAGTGGGATTCTGTACCAGAAGGTAAGCTGAACGACTGGTCAATTCAAGGAGAGGAGTACCACATGTGGTGAGGTTCAGCTCAAGGAAACATGGTGCAGGCTGGAAGAAAGCCTGTGGGCAGTTGAACTTCTGCCCTCTCAGAACCATGAGTCGAATCGGGGTGCCGGCCGACCTGGCAGGGACAATCAAGTCAAACTCGTTCGCCACCTGACATGCTTGGGGAATCGTTTGCCCTGACCGCATTTGTTCCAGTTCAGGGCTCACCAACTGGTTTCCAATGTGTGCTTGGGACCAGAGTATGTTGTTAATAGTGTCTATTCGCGCTCCGAGGCGAACCAAAGCATCTGCCCCCACCAGGACGGGAGGGGTCAGGTTAGGAACTACACTCATGTAATGCACGAATTGTTTCTTCCCAATGGTGAGAGAGAGAGCACAGATTCCTATAGCCTTGACATGGTGTTTTGGCGACTGGAGAGTTGGGAACTTGTGGCTGTTAGCCACAAACGCAGGAGGAGTGTTACAGCTGCTCAGAGTTTCAAATAGGTCTTGGCTGACAGCAGATTTCTCTGACCACCATGCTAACAGCACGTCTGGGATGGCTGTGCCGTTTACCACGATGCCCCCTGTGATCTGGGGGTGAGCAATGCTCTCTTCAAATGTGCAGAGGAAGGTTTCGTGGTGGTGAGAGAGTCCGGTTGGCCAAGTCCGACACTGGGGCGACGTTGGGCGTGCGCTTGCTGAGTGTGTGCGGTTCCCCTCATTAGAAGCGTCATCCCCTGGATCTCTTGAGCCTTGGCTGGGTGTAGTCTGTGGGTTCCTTTGTGCTTGGAGAGTGGTTATCATGTCACAGTTGTATCCTTTAGCTCGGTCACCGACAGGCTTGGGGACTGTGACTTGGGCCCATAACTGCCCACGGCGGCAGTCAATCAGAGGAGCCAGTCTATCCAGCAGGTCTTGACCGATGAGTAGCTGTTCTGTGTCGAATTTAGAGATGTATACCGGGTGCACGAGTTTCATCTCTTGGAGTGTGAACTCCAACCAAGCTCTCTGGTTGATTGGGGCGTGGTCCTGCGTATAGCTGGTGATGCTAAGCTGACAGGACTCAATGTTGAGGCATCTCCCCATGGCGAGTGAGGCCTGTCTCACAGTGGCGAATGTGTCTGTGCATATGAGGCTGATTTCTGACCCGGTATCCAACAGCGCATTGACACTTAGGTGATCTTCTATGAGGACCTTGGTGTAGATGCGTTGGGCGCTGCCTTTCCGGACCAGGTCTCCAAGGAACTGCAGGAGTGGGGAGGAGGAGACAGAAAGGACGGAGGGAGTTTGTTCCGCAGCCGGTGGCAGGGTGTTCTTGCTTGACGGTTCCTTTCGCCAGCCAACGAGATAGACTCGAGATGGTGGTGGGGAGGGTTCTTGGCCTAGTCACGCGACTGAGGGGCCTCCACCGTCCTCACGAGGGCGTTTCTCGCTGTCCTTGGAGGACTGGTTTGTGCTCAAATCCTTCTCCTGGGACATCTTTGCGATTGTGTCCTTGAGAAGCTGAAGCTCTGTCCTTAATTCGGCGGTGGCTTGTGACTCATGCTCTAGACCTCTGCCTCGGTCTCTGTGTTCTTGGGGTCGAGAGGTCCGATTCCGGCTGTCCCATCTGTTCTCTCGGGGTGATCGCTTAGGCTCACGGGAGGAGTACTGGTTGTCACGGCCCTTCTGGTGAGCCCTTGATTGGTGTCGGTCACCCACCTTTGACTGTTGGTGTCCATCTTTCCAATCCCTTGGCTTCCTCTCGAAGTGGGAGCTGTGAGACATGGTAGCCCCATGGGGGACCCGGCTGCTATTCGGTACCTCTGATCCTTCTAATCCTAGGGATTCGCCAGCGGAGTCCTGCGTGGCAAGTACTCGGGGATTCTCTTCTCTCTTATCCCCAGGTCGGACGATTGTCTCCCAGGCCATCTGTGCCATCTTCCGAATGTCACGCATGGATGGGTCACCTTGCCGGGTGAGGAGAGTCACGTGGGTGCGCACGCATGGATGCAGGTTGTGCAGGAAGAGTGACTTGAAGGCTCTGTCTTCTTCCAGTCCTGGGCCATTTCTTCCTTGGAAGTAGGCGTGTCTCAGGCGAGTGTAGAAGTCGCGGGGATGTTCGTGGCGGCCATGCTTAATTTGGATGGCTGAAATGGTCGCAGAGGTTTCATCTGCAAAAGGGGAGTATTCCTCTGCTAGGGCTTCACAGAGCAGGTCAAAGTCGTCACGGGTGTCCGCTGGCTGGGCCTCTATGAATGCGTGGACTGATCTGGAAGTCGTCTTCCAGATTAACTTGACTCTCTCTCTGTGGGTGGAGTGAGGTAAGTCGAGAAGACAGTGCCTTATCTCTCTGAGGTAGTCTTCAATGTTGTGGTCACGCTTCTCTGGATCAAAGCGCTCAATGTCTTTGGCGAGGGCGTCCAGCTGCTTCAGGCGTGGGGCATCACTAGGTCTTGGTTCTCGGGCGAAGCTATAGTGATGTGGCTCGTACCTGCCACGCTGAGGAGACTGGAGGATGCGTCCGTCATATCTGCCGTGGTGCAGGGGCTCTTCTCTTTCCGGGGAGTAGTCATCAGGACCGTAGTCTCTGAAGTCCTGGTAGGGAGGTCTGGAGTGTGCAGCTCTCCGCGCATCTAGGAGGCCCTTCCGCTGTTGGTCAGCAAAGCGAACTTGTTCCTGGTGCTGAGCGTCAGAGCGGTAGGAGCAGCGAGTTGACTCTCGTCGTGGGGGTGAGAAGAAAAAGGGGGACATGGAGGAGGAGTAGTGCTGATGCGTAGTTCGGGGTCTCTCAGGCGCGTGGCGGGACGTGAGAACCCTGGAGGGGGTTCGGGGAGCCCGTATTGGGCGGAGCTCTTCAAGGTGTTCCTCCTCTGAGTCATAACCTGAAGTGTGGTGGCGTGGAGCAGTCCTTGATACTGCTGGCCGTGGCGGACTGAGGCGTAGGCTGGGTTGTCTGGTACCTCGTGAGTCCCAGCGAGATGGTATTGGCTCCAGGGGAGGCACGACATGGCCATCTCTGGGGTTCTGGGAGCGAAGGGACATCCTGCTGACTGCCTCCACTATGGACCTCACTTCCAGGTCGCTCTCACCTCCCGAGCCGGCATCCTCCTGCCTCTGTCGCGCACTGGTCAGGTCATCCACCTCCTCCTGCAGGGCATCTAGCTCCATCCTGGTTTTCTTGTGGAAGAGCAGGAATATTCGACCAATGGCCTCCTGAATGTTGACCTCAGAAGCTTGCTGGATAAAAGCCACCATTTCACCTATCTTCCTCTCACAGTCCTCCCTGGAATATTGCTGGATGCTGTTCTCCTCTTCTTCAGGCAGCCGGATGAGTTGGCTGATCAGGTTGGGAAGGGAGATGTGAGGGGGTTGCTGGGGTTGCTCCCCAGAGTTGCGTCGGGATGCTGATGCTGTGCTCATTCTCAGGCCTATGACTAGGGCTCAGTTCTCCTAGGGGCAAGCAGGCTATGCACTGTACTCAATGTGTATAGGACCAGCACTAAGCCTTGACTAGGTCAAACGACAACAAGCATGTACTCAAAAGGAATCTGAAGCTAGCAGCAAACCTTGAATCTATCAGATGGGGACCAGCAATGTACTCAAACGGTGTAGGACGTTAGCACCAAGCCTTGAATGTCTCAAATAGAAACCACAAGCAGTGTATTAAAAGGGAATATGAAGCTAGCACCAAGCCTTGACTATATCAAATAGGGCAACAAGCGAGGAGCAGCAACTTCTGCAAACCCAATGTACTGGAGCGGCTAAGGGATCTATTCTAGTTGCGGCAAGGGTGGACTACAGTTAGCACACGCGCTAGCTACCTCCAGTGATGTGTACCAGCATTAAATTCTATTCAACAGGAGCAAGCAACCGAACTTTCAGTTAGGTGAAAAGGCTACTCTGAATTATCTCTCTCAACAACAACAACGGAGGAGGAGGAAAAGAGAGAGATATCTCTCTCAACAACAACAACGGAGGAGGAGGAAAAGAGAGAGATCAGATGTGATCAACAAAAGTCCTAATTAATAAGATTCGACAGTAAAAGGTGGTTGCTCATTAATTAGCACTGATCAAATTAGAGAAGTATGGTTAGTTGTTATTCTTAGGGAAAATGTGATGTATTTATGTGTTGAAATTACATCTAGTGTTATCCGGTATGGATGAGTGCATATGAAACAAAACCTTTGTTTTTAGATTTTGGCGCCACCTAGTGGCGGGATGGGTGTATATACCTTTAACTATGCGGTTGTTACTGCGCAGTCGTTGTCGCGGTTACAACTGAAGCCAAGCAACTATTCCTCACACGGGGCACCAATTATGTAGGTGCTGGCCAAATTTATTTAGTAATCAGTCTCATAAAATTACCTACGAAATGGTGGGAGTTCAGACCGTGTTAAATTTACCCAAATTTTATATAAACTCATTTAACTAAGGTCGCCACTAATTGTGGTCAACTCCCGTAGCCCAAATTGTTTGATTAACAAACTATAAATCTGAAGGTTACAGTTCAAATAATAGTTCTGGCTTCAGGTTGTAACAGAGAAGCAACGACTCAAACGACAGTATTTAAACATAAAAACATTTATTGATCACAAAGCATAGTAATAAAAGCATAGCAAACAAAGGGGACAGGAGGGTTGGCTAGTGTGTGTGTGTGTGTGTGTGTGTGTGTGTAGGTGGGTATGCGGGTGTGTGTGTGTGGATGTGTATTCGAGTGCGCGCGGATGCGCGTGCGTGTCTTCGAGTGCGCGCGGATGCGCGTGCGTGTCTTCGAGTGCGCGCGGATGCGCGTGCGTGTCTTCGAGTGCGCGCGGATGCGCGTGCGTGTCTTCGAGTGCGCGCGGATGCGCGTGCGTGTGTACGTGCGTATGGGGGAGGAGATCTTTGAGACAAAAGGGAAACTCGATGGCGCGAAACTTAAACCGAGTTCTCACTACAGCCACAGACAACGCAAATTTCCTCCAACTAAGACACGGTATCGTCGGTCACTATACAGCCCCAACGAGCGTATAGTGGGACACACGTTTAACAGTTATACGAAATAAAAGAATCAGTGTAAATAATCGAACAAGTTTAAACAGAATACCTATTTAAGCTTTGAACAGAATATCTCTTTAAGCCTTAAACAGAGTACGGTTTAACATGAACGTGATTATAAACACCACTGCAAACAAGCGTTCACAAAGCATCGATCTAAGCACACAGAAAGCAGTAAAACAAGATATTGTTCTAAGTCTGCCCAGATGCACAGTCTTACTTTGAGTTGTTCAGTCCGCGGCCCGCGCAGTAGGCCAGGTAGCCTCTTGAGGAGGACTCCTTCGTGCGCTTTCGTGAAGAAGGTTCCGCTGGATCGCGTTGCTCCGTCCAGGGGAAGCTGTGGTGGCCGTTCAATCGGCGGTCCCTCGATGGTCCGTTGCGTGGTGTCCCGGGGAAGTGGTCGCTGTCGACGTTAAGATGAACTCGCGGAGGTCCGGCCGTCGCGCGAATGTTCAAACAGTTCTTAATCGTCGGCTAGCTGAAGCGATTGGTTTTAGCGAACTCCGCAAAAGAAATAAAAGTAGCGAACTAGTTACTTCTTGCGTCGCGTGCTGCACAGGGTTCGAGTGCAGAACCGATACCGCTTTGTTCCCGAAGGTGTGCGCGCTCTTCGTCTCTAGGTAGCTACTTTGATGCAGCCAGGTAGAGAGAACGAACAAAGGGGGATCCCCCCTTTTAAAGGGGATTCGTCTGATGACGTAGTTCCGCATCCGTCCTGACGTGGGCCATGCACCTAGGGGGAGCACCCCCCTTCCTTTGTCTGTGGAGGCATGGTACCTACATTATCAAGAAAAATGGAAGCCATTGGATCCAACTGACTTGCATGCTTACATTGGAATTCTGGTGTTGGCTGGAGTATACAGGTCAAAGGGTGAAGCAACTGCAAGTTTATGGAACGAAGAGAATGGAAGGCCGATCTTCCGAGCAACAATGTCTTTAGAGACATTTCACATGATCTCTCGTGTGATCCGATTTGACAACCGTGACACCAGAGCTGGTCGACGTGAGAGAGACAAACTTGCAGCGATCAGAGATGTTTGGGATAAATGGGTCGCAATCCTGCCTTTATTGTATAATCCTGGCCCACATGTTACTGTTGATGAGCGTCTTGTTCCGTTCAGAGGACGCTGTCCTTTCCGACAGTATATGCCAAAAAAGCCTGCGAAATATGGAATAAAAATATGGGCAGCCTGTGATGCCAAATCCAGTTATGCGTGGAACTTGCAAGTATATACTGGAAAGCCACCTGGAGGAGCACCTGAGAAGAATCAGGGAATGCGTGTGGTGTTGGACATGACTGAAGGGTTGCAAGGTCATAACATCACGTTTGACAATTTCTTTACATCCTACCATCTTGGAGAAAAACTTCTGGAGAAAAAGCTGACCATGTTGGGAACAGTCAGAAAAAATAAGCCAGAACTTCCCAGTGAGATGCTGAAGATGCAAGGAAGACCTCAGCATTCCTCAAAATTTGCTTTCACAGAGAAAACAACACTTGTTTCTTACTGCCCAAAGAGAAACAAAAATGTTCTTGTGATGAGCACAATGCACAGAGATGCATCTGTGACCACAAGAGACGACATGAAGCCACAAATGATCCTGGATTACAACTCCACCAAAGGAGGAGTGGACAATCTGGACAAAGTCACAGCAACATATAGTTGCCAGCGCAAGACTGCCCGTTGGCCCTTGGTGGTTTTTTACAACATTGTGGACGTGTCTGCTTACAATGCCTATGTGCTGTGGATTGAGATCAACCAGCAGTGGAATGCCAGCAAACTGTACAGACGTCGACTTTTCTTGGAAGAACTAGGCAAAGCACTCGTCACTCCCAAGATCCAGAACCGGGCCAGGCCAGCTCGAACCCCAGCAGCTGCAGCTATCATCGCAAAGGTCCAGGGCAGGGCATCTGACCAACCGACAATGGATCCTTTGGACACAGGTGCAAAGAAACGCAAAAGATGCCAAGTTTGTCCCTCCCGGGATGACAGTAAAACAAGTACATGTTGTGTGAGGTGCAAGAAGTACATCTGCAGAAAGCACACGGTCACATCCTGTCCATCATGTGGGGAACACTGAAAAAGTTGAACATTGAAATCTTCAAGATTTGTATTTCTCTTCTTTTCATCTGTTCTAAATGTTTGTATGATCTAAAATAAAGATCTAATATCACCTGTAAGGCAGTCTGAACTGAGAATCGCTTTGCCATCTTGATCATTTGTGGTATGGAAGCATGCTGACAGCATTTACAGCATCATGTCCCCATGATTGGGTGAAACACACACACACACACACACACACACACACACACACACACACACACACACACACAGGTCCAGAGAGGAGGGAGTGATAATGAGGGCTGAGAGAAAAGATGCTTCTTTCAGATCTCACCCCTTTGTCTCTATGGAGATTCTTCGTCTGCTCTCTGACAATATGCAATCAACCCCTGATGTGACAACCATCAAAAGTGTTGATGGTTGCTCACCTTTGCATGCCAAACACCTCTGTCCTTTGTTTGTATATCCTTTAAAGTCATACTGACGACTATCAACTACCCAACCCAATGTTGATTGCCGACTTTGACTAGCCCAGGGTCCAGTGGACCCTGGATGTAATATAAATGTGAAGGGGGGTGTATGGGGGGGTGATCACTGCAAATATTTTCTGATTTATGTTGCTCAATAGTGTTGGAATTGTATTTCTCTTCTTTTCATCTGTTCTAAATGTTTGTATGATCTAAAATAGGTTTATCTTCAATTTTGGATGTTTTTAGTGGATTTACACAACAGGGGTCGAAATGACCCTAACAAAATATTGGTTTTTTTTCCTCACCAAAATAAAAGGGTTAAGGCGTTCAAAACAGCGTTTGCTGGCTCTGTAAGCGCTCTAAACAGTGTTTCTGAGCATAACTTGGAGCAAAAGTGCAACTTTTGAAGAATGAACTGAAAACTCATATTTTGTTCTAAAACAGTGTTTGGATGTGATAACAAGCTGTTTTATCATGTTTGTAATGTTACACATCCATTTTCTAACAAGTAGTAAGTCTTGCATTAAGGCGTTCAAAACAGCGTTTGCTGGCGCTGTAAGCGCTCTAAACAGTGTTTCTGAGCATAACTTGGAGCAAAAGTGCAACTTTTGAAGAATGAACTGAAAACTCATATTTTGTTCTAAAACAGTGTTTGGATGTGATAACAAGCTGTTTTATCATGTTTGTAATGTTACACATGCATTTCCTAACAAGTAGGTAAGGCTTGCATTAAGGCGTTCAAAACAGCGTTTGCTGGCGTTGTAAGAGCTCTAAACAGTGATTCTGAGCATAACTTGTGGCAAAAGTGCAACTTTTGAAGAATGAAAAGAAAACTCATATTTTGAATGAAAACAGTGTTTGGATGTGATAACAAGCTGTTTTATCATGTTTGTAATGTTACACATCCATTTTCTAACAAGTAGTAAGTCTTGCATTAAGGCGTTCAAAACAGCGTTTGCTGGCGCTGTAAGCGCTCTAAACAGTGTTTCTGAGCATAACATGGAGCAAAAGTGCAACTTTTGAAGAATGAACTGAAAACTCATATTTTGTTCTAAAACAGTGTTTGGATGTGATAACAAGCTGTTTTATCATGTTTGTAATGTTACACATGCATTTCCAAACAAGTAGTAAGTCTTGTATTAAGGCGTTCAAAACAGCGTTTGCTGGCTCTGTAAGCGCTCTAAACAGTGTTTCTGAGCATAACTTGGAGCAAAAGTGCAACTTTTGAAGAATGAACTGAAAACTCATATTTTGTTCCAAAACAGTGTTTGGATGTGATAACAAGCTGTTTTATCATGTTTGTAATGTTACACATCCATTTTCTAACAAGTAGTAAGTCTTGCATTAAGGCGTTCAAAACAGCGTTTGCTGGCGCTGTAAGCGCTCTAAACAGTGTTTCTGAGCATAACTTGGAGCAAAAGTGCAACTTTTGAAGAATGAACTGAAAACTCATATTTTGTTCTAAAACAGTGTTTGGATGTGATAACAAGCTGTTTTATCATGTTTGTAATGTTACACATGCATTTCCTAACAAGTAGGTAAGGCTTGCATTAAGGCGTTCAAAACAGCGTTTGCTGGCGCTGTAAGCGCTCTAAACAGTGTTTCTGAGCATAACTTGGAGCAAAAGTGCAACTTTTGAAGAATGAAAAGAAAACTCATATTTTGAATGAAAACAGTGTTTGGATGTGATAACAAGCTGTTTTATCATGTTTGTAATGTTACACATCCATTTTCTAACAAGTAGTAAGTCTTGCATTAAGGCGTTCAAAACAGCGTTTGCTGGCGCTGTAAGCGCTCTAAACAGTGTTTCTGAGCATAACTTGGAGCAAAAGTGCAACTTTTGAAGAATGAACTGAAAACTCATATTTTGTTCTAAAACAGTGTTTGGATGTGATAACAAGCTGTTTTATCATGTTTGTAATGTTACACATGCATTTCCTAACAAGTAGGTAAGGCTTGCATTAAGGCGTTCAAAACAGCGTTTGCTGGCGCTGTAAGCGCTCTAAACAGTGTTTCTGAGCATAACTTGGAGCAAAAGTGCAACTTTTGAAGAATGAACTGAAAACTCATATTTTGTTCTAAAACAGTGTTTGGATGTGATAACAAGCTGTTTTATCATGTTTGTAATGTTACACATCCATTTTCTAACAAGTAGTAAGTCTTGCATTAAGGCGTTCAAAACAGCGTTTGCTGGAGCTGTAAGCGCTCTAAACAGTGTTTCTGAGCATAACTTGGAGCAAAAGTGCAACTTTTGAAGAATGAACTGAAAACACATATTTTGTTCTAAAACAGTGTTTGGATGTGATAACAAGCTGTTTTATCATGTTTGTAATGTTACACATGCATTTCCTAACAAGTAGGTAAGGCTTGCATTAAGGCGTTCAAAACAGCGTTTGCTGGCGCTGTAAGCGCTCTAAACAGTGTTTCTGAGCATAACTTGGAGCAAAAGTGCAACTTTTGAAGAATGAACTGAAAACTCATATTTTGTTCTAAAACAGTGTTTGGATGTGATAACAAGCTGTTTTATCATGTTTGTAATGTTACACATGCATTTCCTAACAAGTAGGTAAGGCTTGCATTAAGGCGTTCAAAACAGCGTTTGCTGGCGCTGTAAGCGCTCTAAACAGTGTTTCTGAGCATAACTTGGAGCAAAAGTGCAACTTTTGAAGAATGAACTGAAAACTCATATTTTGTTCTAAAACAGTGTTTGGATGTGATAACAAGCTGTTTTATCATGTTTGTAATGTTACACATGCATTTCCTAACAAGTAGGTAAGGCTTGCATTAAGGCGTTCAAAACAGCGTTTGCTGGCGCTGTAAGCGCTCTAAACAGTGTTTCTGAGCATAACTTGGAGCAAAAGTGCAACTTTTGAAGAATGAACTGAAAACTCATATTTTGTTCTAAAACAGTGTTTGAATGTGATAACAAGCTGTTTTATCATGTTTGTAATGTTACACATGCATTTCCAAACAAGTAGTAAGTCTTGTATTAAGGCGTTCAAAACAGCGTTTGCTGGCGCTGTAAGCGCTCTAAACAGTGTTTCTGAGCATAACTTGGAGCAAAAGTGCAACTTTTGAAGAATGAACTGAAAACTCATATTTTGTTCTAAAACAGTGTTTGGATGTGATAACAAGCTGTTTTATCATGTTTGTAATGTTACACATGCATTTCCAAACAAGTAGTAAGTCTTGTATTAAGGCGTTCAAAACAGCGTTTGCTGGCTCTGTAAGCGCTCTAAACAGTGTTTCTGAGCATAACTTGGAGCAAAAGTGCAACTTTTGAAGAATGAACTGAAAACTCATATTTTGTTCTAAAACAGTGTTTGGATGTGATAACAAGCTGTTTTATCATGTTTGTAATGTTACACATGCATTTCCTAACAAGTAGGTAAGGCTTGCATTAAGGCGTTCAAAACAGCGTTTGCTGGCGCTGTAAGCGCTCTAAACAGTGTTTCTGAGCATAACTTGGAGCAAAAGTGCAACTTTTGAAGAATGAAAAGAAAACTCATATTTTGAATGAAAACAGTGTTTGGATGTGATAACAAGCTGTTTTATCATGTTTGTAATGTTACACATCCATTTTCTAACAAGTAGTAAGTCTTGCATTAAGGCGTTCAAAACAGCGTTTGCTGGCGCTGTAAGCGCTCTAAACAGTGTTTCTGAGCATAACTTGGAGCAAAAGTGCAACTTTTGAAGAATGAACTGAAAACTCATATTTTGTTCTAAAACAGTGTTTGGATGTGATAACAAGCTGTTTTATCATGTTTGTAATGTTACACATGCATTTCCTAACAAGTAGGTAAGGCTTGCATTAAGGCGTTCAAAACAGCGTTTGCTGGCGCTGTAAGCGCTCTAAACAGTGTTTCTGAGCATAACTTGGAGCAAAAGTGCAACTTTTGAAGAATGAAAAGAAAACTCATATTTTGAATGAAAACAGTGTTTGGATGTGATAACAAGCTGTTTTATCATGTTTGTAATGTTACACATCCATTTTCTAACAAGTAGTAAGTCTTGCATTAAGGCGTTCAAAACAGCGTTTGCTGGCGCTGTAAGCGCTCTAAACAGTGTTTCTGAGCATAACTTGGAGCAAAAGTGCAACTTTTGAAGAATGAACTGAAAACTCATATTTTGTTCTAAAACAGTGTTTGGATGTGATAACAAGCTGTTTTATCATGTTTGTAATGTTACACATGCATTTCCTAACAAGTAGGTAAGGCTTGCATTAAGGCGTTCAAAACAGCGTTTGCTGGCGCTGTAAGCGCTCTAAACAGTGTTTCTGAGCATAACTTGGAGCAAAAGTGCAACTTTTGAAGAATGAAAAGAAAACTCATATTTTGAATGAAAACAGTGTTTGGATGTGATAACAAGCTGTTTTATCATGTTTGTAATGTTACACATCCATTTTCTAACAAGTAGTAAGTCTTGCATTAAGGCGTTCAAAACAGCGTTTGCTGGCGCTGTAAGCGCTCTAAACAGTGTTTCTGAGCATAACTTGGAGCAAAAGTGCAACTTTTGAGAATGAACTGAAAACTCATATTTTGTTCTAAAACAGTGTTTGGATGTGATAACAAGCTGTTTTATCATGTTTGTAATGTTACACATGCATTTCCTAACAAGTAGGTAAGGCTTGCATTAAGGCGTTCAAAACAGCGTTTGCTGGCGCTGTAAGCGCTCTAAACAGTGTTTCTGAGCATAACTTGGAGCAAAAGTGCAACTTTTGAAGAATGAAAAGAAAACTCATATTTTGAATGAAAACAGTGTTTGGATGTGATAACAAGCTGTTTTATCATGTTTGTAATGTTACACATCCATTTTCTAACAAGTAGTAAGTCTTGCATTAAGGCGTTCAAAACAGCGTTTGCTGGCGCTGTAAGCGCTCTAAACAGTGTTTCTGAGCATAACTTGGAGCAAAAGTGCAACTTTGAAGAATGAACTGAAAACTCATATTTTGTTCTAAAACAGTGTTTGGATGTGATAACAAGCTGTTTTATCATGTTTGTAATGTTACACATGCATTTCCTAACAAGTAGGTAAGGCTTGCATTAAGGCGTTCAAAACAGCGTTTGCTGGCGCTGTAAGCGCTCTAAACAGTGTTTCTGAGCATAACTTGGAGCAAAAGTGCAACTTTTGAAGAATGAACTGAAAACTCATATTTTGTTCTAAAACAGTGTTTGGATGTGATAACAAGCTGTTTTATCATGTTTGTAATGTTACACATGCATTTCCTAACAAGTAGGTAAGGCTTGCATTAAGGCGTTCAAAACAGCGTTTGCTGGCGTTGTAAGAGCTCTAAACAGTGATTCTGAGCATAACTTGTGGCAAAAGTGCAACTTTTGAAGAATGAAAAGAAAACTCATATTTTGAATGAAAACAGTGTTTGGATGTGATAACAAGCTGTTTTATCATGTTTGTAATGTTACACATCCATTTTCTAACAAGTAGTAAGTCTTGCATTAAGGCGTTCAAAACAGCGTTTGCTGGCGCTGTAAGCGCTCTAAACAGTGTTTCTGAGCATAACATGGAGCAAAAGTGCAACTTTTGAAGAATGAACTGAAAACTCATATTTTGTTCTAAAACAGTGTTTGGATGTGATAACAAGCTGTTTTATCATGTTTGTAATGTTACACATGCATTTCCAAACAAGTAGTAAGTCTTGTATTAAGGCGTTCAAAACAGCGTTTGCTGGCTCTGTAAGCGCTCTAAACAGTGTTTCTGAGCATAACTTGGAGCAAAAGTGCAACTTTTGAAGAATGAACTGAAAACTCATATTTTGTTCCAAAACAGTGTTTGGATGTGATAACAAGCTGTTTTATCATGTTTGTAATGTTACACATGCATTTCCTAACAAGTAGTAAGGCTTGCATTAAGGCGTTCAAAACAGCGTTTGCTGGCGTTGTAAGAGCTCTAAACAGTGTTTCTGAGCATAACTTGTGGCAAAAGTGCAACTTTTGAAGAATGAAAAGAAAACTCATATTTTGAATGAAAACAGTGTTTGGATGTGATAACAAGCTGTTTTATCATGTTTGTAATGTTACACATCCATTTTCTAACAAGTAGTAAGTCTTGCATTAAGGCGTTCAAAACAGCGTTTGCTGGCACTGTAAGCGCTCTAAACAGTGTTTCTGAGCATAACTTGGAGCAAAAGTGCAACTTTTGAAGAATGAACTGAAAACTCATATTTTGTTCTAAAACAGTGTTTGGATGTGATAACAAGCTGTTTTATCATGTTTGTAATGTTACACATGCATTTCCTAACAAGTAGGTAAGGCTTGCATTAAGGCGTTCAAAACAGCGTTTGCTGGCGCTGTAAGCGCTCTAAACAGTGTTTCTGAGCATAACTTGGAGCAAAAGTGCAACTTTTGAAGAATGAACTGAAAACTCATATTTTGTTCTAAAACAGTGTTTGGATGTGATAACAAGCTGTTTTATCATGTTTGTAATCTAGTTACAACATCCATTTTCTAACAAGTAGTAAGTCTTGCATTAAGGCGTTCAAAACAGCGTTTGCTGGAGCTGTAAGCGCTCTAAACAGTGTTTCTGAGCATAACTTGGAGCAAAAGTGCAACTTTTGAAGAATGAACTGAAAACACATATTTTGTTCTAAAACAGTGTTTGGATGTGATAACAAGCTGTTTTATCATGTTTGTAATGTTACACATCCATTTTCTAACAAGTAGTAAGTCTTGCATTAAGGCGTTCAAAACAGCGTTTGCTGGCGCTGTAAGCGCTCTAAACAGTGTTTCTGAGCATAACTTGGAGCAAAAGTGCAACTTTTGAAGAATGAACTGAAAACTCATATTTTGTTCTAAAACAGTGTTTGGATGTGATAACAAGCTGTTTTATCATGTTTGTAATGTTACACATGCATTTCCAAACAAGTAGTAAGTCTTGTATTAAGGCGTTCAAAACAGCGTTTGCTGGCTCTGTAAGCGCTCTAAACAGTGTTTCTGAGCATAACTTGGAGCAAAAGTGCAACTTTTGAAGAATGAACTGAAAACTCATATTTTGTTCCAAAACAGTGTTTGGATGTGATAACAAGCTGTTTTATCATATTTGTAATGTTACACATGCATTTCCTAACAAGTAGGTAAGGCTTGCATTAAGGCGTTCAAAACAGCGTTTGCTGGCGTTGTAAGAGCTCTAAACAGTGTTTCTGAGCATAACTTGGAGCAAAAGTGCAACTTTTGAAGAATGAACTGAAAACTCATATTTTGTTCTAAAACAGTGTTTGGATGTGATAACAAGCTGTTTTATCATGTTTGTAATGTTACACATGCATTTCCTAACAAGTAGGTAAGGCTTGCATTAAGGCGTTCAAAACAGCGTTTGCTGGCGTTGTAAGAGCTCTAAACAGTGATTCTGAGCATAACTTGTGGCAAAAGTGCAACTTTTGAAGAATGAAAAGAAAACTCATATTTTGAATGAAAACAGTGTTTGGATGTGATAACAAGCTGTTTTATCATGTTTGTAATGTTACACATCCATTTTCTAACAAGTAGTAAGTCTTGCATTAAGGCGTTCAAAACAGCGTTTGCTGGCGCTGTAAGCGCTCTAAACAGTGTTTCTGAGCATAACATGGAGCAAAAGTGCAACTTTTGAAGAATGAACTGAAAACTCATATTTTGTTCTAAAACAGTGTTTGGATGTGATAACAAGCTGTTTTATCATGTTTGTAATGTTACACATGCATTTCCAAACAAGTAGTAAGTCTTGTATTAAGGCGTTCAAAACAGCGTTTGCTGGCTCTGTAAGCGCTCTAAACAGTGTTTCTGAGCATAACTTGGAGCAAAAGTGCAACTTTTGAAGAATGAACTGAAAACTCATATTTTGTTCTAAAACAGTGTTTGGATGTGATAACAAGCTGTTTTATCATGTTTGTAATGTTACACATGCATTTCCTAACAAGTAGGTAAGGCTTGCATTAAGGCGTTCAAAACAGCGTTTGCTGGCGCTGTAAGCGCTCTAAACAGTGTTTCTGAGCATAACTTGGAGCAAAAGTGCAACTTTTGAAGAATGAAAAGAAAACTCATATTTTGAATGAAAACAGTGTTTGGATGTGATAACAAGCTGTTTTATCATGTTTGTAATGTTACACATCCATTTTCTAACAAGTAGTAAGTCTTGCATTAAGGCGTTCAAAACAGCGTTTGCTGGCGCTGTAAGCGCTCTAAACAGTGTTTCTGAGCATAACTTGGAGCAAAAGTGCAACTTTTGAAGAATGAACTGAAAACTCATATTTTGTTCTAAAACAGTGTTTGGATGTGATAACAAGCTGTTTTATCATGTTTGTAATGTTACACATGCATTTCCTAACAAGTAGGTAAGGCTTGCATTAAGGCGTTCAAAACAGCGTTTGCTGGCGCTGTAAGCGCTCTAAACAGTGTTTCTGAGCATAACTTGGAGCAAAAGTGCAACTTTTGAAGAATGAAAAGAAAACTCATATTTTGAATGAAAACAGTGTTTGGATGTGATAACAAGCTGTTTTATCATGTTTGTAATGTTACACATCCATTTTCTAACAAGTAGTAAGTCTTGCATTAAGGCGTTCAAAAACAGCGTTTGCTGGCGCTGTAAGCGCTCTAAACAGTGATTCTGAGCATAACTTGTGGCAAAAGTGCAACTTTTGAAGAATGAAAAGAAAACTCATATTTTGAATGAAAACAGTGTTTGGATGTGATAACAAGCTGTTTTATCATGTTTGTAATGTTACACATCCATTTTCTAACAAGTAGTAAGTCTTGCATTAAGGCGTTCAAAACAGCGTTTGCTGGCGCTGTAAGCGCTCTAAACAGTGTTTCTGAGCATAACATGGAGCAAAAGTGCAACTTTTGAAGAATGAACTGAAAACTCATATTTTGTTCTAAAACAGTGTTTGGATGTGATAACAAGCTGTTTTATCATGTTTGTAATGTTACACATGCATTTCCAAACAAGTAGTAAGTCTTGTATTAAGGCGTTCAAAACAGCGTTTGCTGGCTCTGTAAGCGCTCTAAACAGTGTTTCTGAGCATAACTTGGAGCAAAAGTGCAACTTTTGAAGAATGAACTGAAAACTCATATTTTGTTCCAAAACAGTGTTTGGATGTGATAACAAGCTGTTTTATCATGTTTGTAATGTTACACATGCATTTCCTAACAAGTAGTAAGGCTTGCATTAAGGCGTTCAAAACAGCGTTTGCTGGCGTTGTAAGAGCTCTAACAGTGTTTCTGAGCATAACTTGTGGCAAAAGTGCAACTTTTGAAGAATGAAAAGAAAACTCATATTTTGAATGAAAACAGTGTTTGGATGTGATAACAAGCTGTTTTATCATGTTTGTAATGTTACACATCCATTTCTAACAAGTAGTAAGTCTTGCATTAAGGCGTTCAAAACAGCGTTTGCTGGCACTGTAAGCGCTCTAAACAGTGTTTCTGAGCATAACTTGGAGCAAAAGTGCAACTTTTGAAGAATGAACTGAAAACTCATATTTTGTTCTAAAACAGTGTTTGGATGTGATAACAAGCTGTTTTATCATGTTTGTAATGTTACACATGCATTTCCTAACAAGTAGGTAAGGCTTGCATTAAGGCGTTCAAAACAGCGTTTGCTGGCGCTGTAAGCGCTCTAAACAGTGTTTCTGAGCATAACTTGGAGCAAAAGTGCAACTTTTGAAGAATGAACTGAAAACTCATATTTTGTTCTAAAACAGTGTTTGGATGTGATAACAAGCTGTTTTATCATGTTTGTAATGTTACACATCCATTTTCTAACAAGTAGTAAGTCTTGCATTAAGGCGTTCAAAACAGCGTTTGCTGGAGCTGTAAGCGCTATAAACAGTGTTTTCTGAGCATAACTTGGAGCAAAAGTGCAACTTTTGAAGAATGAACTGAAAACACATATTTTGTTCTAAAACAGTGTTTGGATGTGATAACAAGCTGTTTTATCATGTTTGTAATGTTACACATCCATTTTCTAACAAGTAGTAAGTCTTGCATTAAGGCGTTCAAAACAGCGTTTGCTGGCGCTGTAAGCGCTCTAAACAGTGTTTCTGAGCATAACTTGGAGCAAAAGTGCAACTTTTGAAGAATGAAACTGAAAACTCATATTTTGTTCTAAAACAGTGTTTGGATGTGATAACAAGCTGTTTTATCATGTTTGTAATGTTACACATGCATTTCAAACAAGTAGTAAGTCTTGTATTAAGGCGTTCAAAACAGCGTTTGCTGGCTCTGTAAGCGCTCTAAACAGTGTTTCTGAGCATAACTTGGAGCAAAAGTGCAACTTTTGAAGAATGAACTGAAAACTCATATTTTGTTCCAAAACAGTGTTTGGATGTGATAACAAGCTGTTTTATCATATTTGTAATGTTACACATGCATTTCCTAACAAGTAGGTAAGGCTTGCATTAAGGCGTTCAAACAGCGTTTGCTGGCACTGTAAGCGCTCTAAACAGTGTTTCTGAGCATAACTTGGAGCAAAAGTGCAACTTTTGAAGAATGAACTGAAAACTCATATTTTGTTCTAAAACAGTGTTTGGATGTGATAACAAGCTGTTTTATCATGTTTGTAATGTTACACATGCATTTCCTAACAAGTAGGTAAGGCTTGCATTAAGGCGTTCAAAACAGCGTTTGCTGGCGCTGTAAGCGCTCTAACAGTGTTTCTGAGCATAACTTGGAGCAAAAGTGCAACTTTTGAAGAATGAACTGAAAAACTCATATTTTGTTCTAAACAGTGTTTGGATGTGATAACAAGCTGTTTTATCATGTTTGTAATGTTACACATCCATTTTCTAACAAGTAGTAAGTCTTGCATTAAGGCGTTCAAAACAGCGTTTGCTGGAGCTGTAAGCGCTATAAACAGTGTTTCTGAGCATAACTTGGAGCAAAAGTGCAACTTTTGAAGAATGAACTGAAAACACATATTTTGTTCTAAAACAGTGTTTGGATGTGATAACAAGCTGTTTTATCATGTTTGTAATGTTACACATCCATTTTCTAACAAGTAGTAAGTCTTGCATTAAGGCGTTCAAAACAGCGTTTGCTGGCGCTGTAAGCGCTCTAAACAGTGTTTCTGAGCATAACTTGGAGCAAAAGTGCAACTTTTGAAGAATGAACTGAAAACTCATATTTTGTTCTAAAACAGTGTTTTGGATGTGATAACAAGCTGTTTTATCATGTTTGTAATGTTACACATGCATTTCCAAACAAGTAGTAAGTCTTGTATTAAGCGTTCAAAACAGCGTTTGCTGGCTCTGTAAGCGCTCTAAACAGTGTTTCTGAGCATAACTTGGAGCAAAAGTGCAACTTTTGAGAATGAACTGAAAACTCATATTTTGTTCCAAAACAGTGTTTGGATGTGATAACAAGCTGTTTTATCATATTTGTAATGTTACACATGCATTTCCTAACAAGTAGGTAAGGCTTGCATTAAGGCGTTCAAAACAGCGTTTGCTGGCGCTGTAAGCGCTCTAAACAGTGTTTCTGAGCATAACTTGAGCAAAAGTGCAACTTTGAAGAATGAACTGAAAACTCATATTTTGTTCTAAAACAGTGTTTGGATGTGATAACAAGCTGTTTTATCATGTTTGTAATGTTACACATGCATTTCCTAACAAGTAGGTAAGGCTTGCATTAGGCGTTCAAAACAGCGTTTGCTGGCGTTGTAAGAGCTCTAAACAGTGTTTCTGAGCATAACTTGGAGCAAAAGTGCAACTTTTGAAGAATGAACTGAAACTCATATTTTGTTCTAAAACAGTGTTTGGATGTGATAACAAGCTGTTTTATCATGTTTGTAATGTTACACATGCATTTCCTAACAAGTAGGTAAGGCTTGCATTAAGGCGTTCAAAAACAGCGTTTGCTGGCGTTGTAAGAGCTCTAAACAGTGATTCTGAGCATAACTTGTGGCAAAAGTGCAACTTTTGAAGAATGAAAAGAAAACTCATATTTTGAATGAAAACAGTGTTTGGATGTGATAACAAGCTGTTTTATCATGTTTGTAATGTTACACATCCATTTTCTAACAAGTAGTAAGTCTTGCATTAAGGCGTTCAAAACAGCGTTTGCTGGCGCTGTAAGCGCTCTAAACAGTGTTTCTGAGCATAACATGGAGCAAAAGTGCAACTTTTGAAGAATGAACTGAAAACTCATATTTTGTTCTAAAACAGTGTTTGGATGTGATAACAAGCTGTTTTATCATGTTTGTAATGTTACACATGCATTTCCAAACAAGTAGTAAGTCTTGTATTAAGGCGTTCAAAACAGCGTTTGCTGGCTCTGTAAGCGCTCTAAACAGTGTTTCTGAGCATAACTTGGAGCAAAAGTGCAACTTTTGAAGAATGAACTGAAAACTCATATTTTGTTCTAAAACAGTGTTTGGATGTGATAACAAGCTGTTTTATCATGTTTGTAATGTTACACATGCATTTCCTAACAAGTAGGTTAAGGCTTGCATTAAGGCGTTCAAAACAGCGTTTGCTGGCGCTGTAAGCGCTCTAAACAGTGTTTCTGAGCATAACTTGGAGCAAAAGTGCAACTTTTGAAGAATGAAAAGAAAACTCATATTTTGAATGAAAACAGTGTTTGGATGTGATAACAAGCTGTTTTATCATGTTTGTAATGTTACACATCCATTTTCTAAAAAGTAGTAAGTCTTGCATTAAGGCGTTCAAAACAGCGTTTGCTGGCGCTGTAAGCGCTCTAAACAGTGTTTCTGAGCATAACTTGGAGCAAAGTGCAACTTTTGAAGAATGAACTGAAAACTCATATTTTGTTCTAAAACAGTGTTTGGATGTGATAACAAGCTGTTTTATCATGTTTGTAATGTTACACATGCATTTCCTAACAAGTAGGTAAGGCTTGCATTAAGGCGTTCAAAACAGCGTTTGCTGGCGCTGTAAGCGCTCTAAACAGTGTTTCTGAGCATAACTTGGAGCAAAAGTGCAACTTTTGAAGAATGAAAAGAAAACTCATATTTTGAATGAAAAACAGTGTTTGGATGTGATAACAAGCTGTTTTATCATGTTTGTAATGTTACACATCCATTTTCTAACAAGTAGTAAGTCTTGCATTAAGGCGTTCAAAACAGCGTTTGCTGGCGCTGTAAGCGCTCTAAACAGTGTTTCTGAGCATAACTTGGAGCAAAAGTGCAACTTTTGAAGAATGAACTGAAAACTCATATTTTGTTCTAAAACAGTGTTTGGATGTGATAACAAGCTGTTTTATCATGTTTGTAATGTTACACATGCATTTCCTAACAAGTAGGTAAGGCTTGCATTAAGGCGTTCAAAACAGCGTTTGCTGGCGCTGTAAGCGCTCTAAACAGTGTTTCTGAGCATAACTTGGAGCAAAAGTGCAACTTTTGAAGAATGAACTGAAAACTCATATTTTGTTCTAAAACAGTGTTTGGATGTGATAACAAGCTGTTTTATCATGTTTGTAATGTTACACATGCATTTCCTAACAAGTAGGTAAGGCTTGCATTAAGGCGTTTCAAAACAGCGTTTGCTGGCGTTGTAAGAGCTCTAAACAGTGTTTCTGAGCATAACTTGTGGCAAAAGTGCAACTTTTGAAGAATGAAAAGAAAACTCATATTTGAATGAAAACAGTGTTTGGATGTGATAACAAGCTGTTTTATCATGTTTGTAATGTTACACATCCATTTTCTAACAAGTAGTAAGTCTTGCATTAAGGCGTTCAAAACAGCGTTTGCTGGCACTGTAAGCGCTCTAAACAGTGTTTCTGAGCATAACTTGGAGCAAAAGTGCAACTTTTGAAGAATGAACTGAAAACTCATATTTTGTTCTAAAACAGTGTTTGGATGTGATAACAAGCTGTTTTATCATGTTTGTAATGTTACACATGCATTTCCTAACAAGTAGGTAAGGCTTGCATTAAGGCGTTCAAAACAGCGTTTGCTGGCGCTGTAAGCGCCTAAACAGTGTTTCTGAGCATAACTTGGAGCAAAAGTGCAACTTTTGAAGAATGAACTGAAAACTCATATTTTGTTCTAAAACAGTGTTTGGATGTGATAACAAGCTGTTTTATCATGTTTGTAATGTTACACATCCATTTTTCTAACAAGTAGTAAGTCTTGCATTAAGGCGTTCAAAACAGCGTTTGCTGGAGCTGTAAGCGCTCTAAACAGTGTTTCTGAGCATAACTTGGAGCAAAAGTGCAACTTTTGAAGAATGAACTGAAAACACATATTTTGTTCTAAAACAGTGTTTGGATGTGATAACAAGCTGTTTTATCATGTTTGTAATGTTACACATCCATTTTCTAACAAGTAGTAAGTCTTGCATTAAGGCGTTCAAAACAGCGTTTGCTGGCGCTGTAAGCGCTCTAAACAGTGTTTCTGAGCATAACTTGGAGCAAAAGTGCAACTTTGAAGAATGAACTGAAAACTCATATTTTGTTCTAAAACAGTGTTTGGATGTGATAACAAGCTGTTTTATCATGTTTGTAATGTTACACATGCATTTCCAAACAAGTAGTAAGTCTTGTATTAAGGCGTTCAAAAACAGCGTTTGCTGGCTCTGTAAGCGCTCTAAACAGTGTTTCTGAGCATAACTTGGAGCAAAAGTGCAACTTTTGAAGAATGAACTGAAAACACATATTTTGTTCTAAAACAGTGTTTGGATGTGATAACAAGCTGTTTTATCATGTTTGTAATGTTACACATGCATTTCCTAACAAGTAGGTAAGGCTTGCATTAAGGCGTTCAAACAGCGTTTGCTGGCGCTGTAAGCGCTCTAAACAGTGTTTCTGAGCATAACTTGGAGCAAAAGTGCAACTTTTGAAGAATGAAAAGAAAACTCATATTTTGAATGAAAACAGTGTTTGGATGTGATAACAAGCTGTTTTATCATGTTTGTAATGTTACACATCCATTTTCTAACAAGTAGTAAGTCTTGCATTAAGGCGTTCAAAACAGCGTTTGCTGGCGCTGTAAGCGCTCTAAACAGTGTTTCTGAGCATAACTTGGAGCAAAAGTGCAACTTTTGAAGAATGAACTGAAAACTCATATTTTGTTCTAAAACAGTGTTTGGATGTGATAACAAGCTGTTTTATCATGTTTGTAATGTTACACATGCATTTCCTAACAAGTAGGTAAGGCTTGCATTAAGGCGTTCAAAACAGCGTTTGCTGGCGCTGTAAGCGCTCTAAACAGTGTTTCTGAGCATAACTTGGAGCAAAAGTGCAACTTTTGAAGAATGAACTGAAAACTCATATTTTGTTCTAAAACAGTGTTTGGATGTGATAACAAGCTGTTTTATCATGTTTGTAATGTTACACATGCATTTCCTAACAAGTAGGTAAGGCTTGCATTAAGGCGTTCAAAACAGCGTTTGCTGGCGTTGTAAGAGCTCTAAACAGTGATTCTGAGCATAACTTGTGGCAAAAGTGCAACTTTTGAAGAATGAAAAGAAAACTCATATTTTGAATGAAAACAGTGTTTGGATGTGATAACAAGCTGTTTTATCATGTTTGTAATGTTACACATCCATTTTCTAACAAGTAGTAAGTCTTGCATTAAGGCGTTCAAAACAGCGTTTGCTGGCGCTGTAAGCGCTCTAAACAGTGTTTCTGAGCATAACATGGAGCAAAAGTGCAACTTTTGAAGAATGAACTGAAAACTCATATTTTGTTCTAAAACAGTGTTTGGATGTGATAACAAGCTGTTTTATCATGTTTGTAATGTTACACATGCATTTCCAAACAAGTAGTAAGTCTTGTATTAAGGCGTTCAAAACAGCGTTTGCTGGCTCTGTAAGCGCTCTAAACAGTGTTTCTGAGCATAACTTGGAGCAAAAGTGCAACTTTTGAAGAATGACTGAAAACTCATATTTTGTTCCAAAACAGTGTTTGGATGTGATAACAAGCTGTTTTATCATGTTTGTAATGTTACACATGCATTTCCTAACAAGTAGTAAGGCTTGCATTAAGGCGTTCAAAACAGCGTTTGCTGGTGTTGTAAGAGCTCTAAACAGTGTTTCTGAGCATAACTTGTGGCAAAAGTGCAACTTTTGAAGAATGAAAAGAAAACTCATATTTTGAATGAAAACAGTGTTTGGATGTGATAACAAGCTGTTTTATCATGTTTGTAATGTTACACATCCATTTTCTAACAAGTAGTAAGTCTTGCATTAAGGCGTTCAAAACAGCGTTTGCTGGCACTGTAAGCGCTCTAAACAGTGTTTCTGAGCATAACTTGGAGCAAAAGTGCAACTTTTGAAGAATGAACTGAAAACTCATATTTTGTTCTAAAACAGTGTTTGGATGTGATAACAAGCTGTTTTATCATGTTGTAATGTTACACATGCATTTCCTAACAAGTAGGTAAGGCTTGCATTAAGGCGTTCAAAACAGCGTTTGCTGGCGCTGTAAGCGCTCTAAACAGTGTTTCTGAGCATAACTTGGAGCAAAAGTGCAACTTTTGAAGAATGAACTGAAAACACATATTTTGTTCTAAAACAGTGTTTGGATGTGATAACAAGCTGTTTTATCATGTTTGTAATGTTACACATCCATTTTCTAACAAGTAGTAAGTCTTGCATTAAGGCGTTCAAAACAGCGTTTGCTGGCGCTGTAAGCGCTCTAAACAGTGTTTCTGAGCATAACTTGGAGCAAAAGTGCAACTTTTGAAGAATGAACTGAAAACTCATATTTTGTTCTAAAACAGTGTTTGGATGTGATAACAAGCTGTTTTATCATGTTTGTAATGTTACACATGCATTTCCAAACAAGTAGTAAGTCTTGTATTAAGGCGTTCAAAACAGCGTTTGCTGGCTCTGTAAGCGCTCTAAACAGTGTTTCTGAGCATAACTTGGAGCAAAAGTGCAACTTTTGAAGAATGAACTGAAAACTCATATTTTGTTCTAAAACAGTGTTTGGATGTGATAACAAGCTGTTTTATCATGTTTGTAATGTTACACATCCATTTTCTAACAAGTAGTAAGTCTTGCATTAAGGCGTTCAAAACAGCGTTTGCTGGAGCTGTAAGCGCTCTAAACAGTGTTTCTGAGCATAACTTGGAGCAAAAGTGCAACTTTTGAAGAATGAACTGAAAACACATATTTTGTTCTAAAACAGTGTTTGGATGTGATAACAAGCTGTTTTATCATGTTTGTAATGTTACACATCCATTTTCTAACAAGTAGTAAGTCTTGCATTAAGGCGTTCAAAACAGCGTTTGCTGGCGCTGTAAGCGCTCTAAACAGTGTTTCTGAGCATAACTTGGAGCAAAAGTGCAACTTTTGAAGAATGAACTGAAAACTCATATTTTGTTCTAAAACAGTGTTTGGATGTGATAACAAGCTGTTTTATCATGTTTGTAATGTTACACATGCATTTCCAAACAAGTAGTAAGTCTTGTATTAAGGCGTTCAAAACAGCGTTTGCTGGCTCTGTAAGCGCTCTAAACAGTGTTTCTGAGCATAACTTGGAGCAAAAGTGCAACTTTTGAAGAATGAACTGAAAACTCATATTTTGTTCCAAAACAGTGTTTGGATGTGATAACAAGCTGTTTTATCATGTTTGTAATGTTACACATGCATTTCCTAACAAGTAGGTAAGGCTTGCATTAAGGCGTTCAAAACAGCGTTTTGCTGGCGCTGTAAGCGCTCTAAACAGTGTTTCTGAGCATAACTTGGAGCAAAAGTGCAACTTTTGAAGAATGAACTGAAAACTCATATTTTGTTCTAAAACAGTGTTTGGATGTGATAACAAGCTGTTTTATCATGTTTGTAATGTTACACATGCATTTCCTAACAAGTAGGTAAGGCTTGCATTAAGGCGTTCAAAACAGCGTTTGCTGGCGTTGTAAGAGCTCTAAACAGTGTTTCTGAGCATAACTTGTGGCAAAAGTGCAACTTTTGAAGAATGAAAAGAAAACTCATATTTTGAATGAAAACAGTGTTTGGATGTGATAACAAGCTGTTTTATCATGTTTGTAATGTTACACATCCATTTTCTAACAAGTAGTAAGTCTTGCATTAAGGCGTTCAAAACAGCGTTTGCTGGCGCTGTAAGCGCTCTAAACAGTGTTTCTGAGCATAACTTGGAGCAAAAGTGCAACTTTTGAAGAATGAACTGAAAACTCATATTTTGTTCTAAAACAGTGTTTGGATGTGATAACAAGCTGTTTTATCATGTTTGTAATGTTACACATGCATTTCCTAACAAGTAGGTAAGGCTTGCATTAAGGCGTTCAAAACAGCGTTTGCTGGCGCTGTAAGCGCTCTAAACAGTGTTTCTGAGCATAACTTGGAGCAAAAGTGCAACTTTTGAAGAATGAAAAGAAAACTCATATTTTGAATGAAAACAGTGTTTGGATGTGATAACAAGCTGTTTTATCATGTTTGTAATGTTACACATCCATTTTCTAACAAGTAGTAAGTCTTGCATTAAGGCGTTCAAAACAGCGTTTGCTGGCGCTGTAAGCGCTCTAAACAGTGTTTCTGAGCATAACTTGGAGCAAAAGTGCAACTTTTGAAGAATGAACTGAAAACTCATATTTTGTTCTAAAACAGTGTTTGGATGTGATAACAAGCTGTTTTATCATGTTTGTAATGTTACACATGCATTTCCTAACAAGTAGGTAAGGCTTGCATTAAGGCGTTTCAAAACAGCGTTTGCTGGCGCTGTAAGCGCTCTAAACAGTGTTTCTGAGCATAACTTGGAGCAAAAGTGCAACTTTTGAAGACATGAAAAGAAAAACTCATATTTTGAATGAAAACAGTGTTTGGATGTGATAACAAGCTGTTTTATCATGTTTGTAATGTTACACATGCATTTCCTAACAAGTAGGTAAGGCTTGCATTAAGGCGTTCAAAACAGCGTTTGCTGGCGCTGTAAGCGCTCTAAACAGTGTTTCTGAGCATAACTTGGAGCAAAAGTGCAACTTTTGAAGAATGAACTGAAAACTCATATTTTGTTCTAAAACAGTGTTTGGATGTGATAACAAGCTGTTTTATCATGTTTGTAATGTTACACATGCATTTCCTAACAAGTAGGTAAGGCTTGCATAAGGCGTTCAAACAGCGTTTGCTGGCGCTGTAAGCGCTCTAAACAGTGTTTCTGAGCATAACTTGGAGCAAAAGTGCAACTTTTGAAGAATGAAAAGAAAACTCATATTTTGAATGAAAACAGTGTTTGGATGTGATAACAAGCTGTTTTATCATGTTTGTAATGTTACACATCCATTTTCTAACAAGTAGTAAGTCTTGCATTAAGGCGTTCAAAACAGCGTTTGCTGGCGCTGTAAGCGCTCTAAACAGTGTTTCTGAGCATAACTTGGAGCAAAAGTGCAACTTTTGAAGAATGAACTGAAAACTCATATTTTGTTCTAAAACAGTGTTTGGATGTGATAACAAGCTGTTTTATCATGTTTGTAATGTTACACATGCATTTCCTAACAAGTAGGTAAGGCTTGCATTAAGGCGTTCAAAACAGCGTTTGCTGGCGCTGTAAGCGCTCTAAACAGTGTTTCTGAGCATAACTTGGAGCAAAAGTGCAACTTTTGAAGAATGAAAAGAAAACTCATATTTTGAATGAAAACAGTGTTTGGATGTGATAACAAGCTGTTTTATCATGTTTGTAATGTTACACATCCATTTTCTAACAAGTAGTAAGTCTTGCATTAAGGCGTTCAAAACAGCGTTTGCTGGCGCTGTAAGCGCTCTAAACAGTGTTTCTGAGCATAACTTGGAGCAAAAGTGCAACTTTTGAAGAATGAACTGAAAAACTCATATTTTGTTCTAAAACAGTGTTTGGATGTGATAACAAGCTGTTTTATCATGTTTGTAATGTTACACATGCATTTCCTAACAAGTAGGTAAGGCTTGCATTAAGGCGTTCAAAACAGCGTTTGCTGGCGCTGTAAGCGCTCTAAACAGTGTTTCTGAGCATAACTTGGAGCAAAAGTGCAACTTTTGAAGAATGAACTGAAAACTCATATTTTGTTCTAAAACAGTGTTTGGATGTGATAACAAGCTGTTTTTATCATGTTTGTAATGTTACACATGCATTTCCTAACAAGTAGGTAAGGCTTGCATTAAGGCGTTCAAAACAGCGTTTGCTGGCGTTGTAAGAGCTCTAAACAGTGTTTCTGAGCATAACTTGTGGCAAAAGTGCAACTTTTGAAGAATGAAAAGAAAAACTCATATTTTGAATGAAAACAGTGTTTGGATGTGATAACAAGCTGTTTTATCATGTTTGTAATGTTACACATCCATTTTCTAACAAGTAGTAAGTCTTGCATTAAGGCGTTCAAAACAGCGTTTGCTGGCACTGTAAGCGCTCTAAACAGTGTTTCTGAGCATAACTTGGAGCAAAAGTGCAACTTTTGAAGAATGAACTGAAAACTCATATTTTGTTCTAAAACAGTGTTTGGATGTGATAACAAGCTGTTTTATCATGTTTGTAATGTTACACATCCATTTTCTAACAAGTAGTAAGTCTTGCATTAAGGCGTTCAAAACAGCGTTTGCTGGAGCTGTAAGCGCTCTAAACAGTGTTTCTGAGCATAACTTGGAGCAAAAGTGCAACTTTTGAAGAATGAACTGAAAACACATATTTTGTTCTAAAACAGTGTTTGGATGTGATAACAAGCTGTTTTATCATGTTTGTAATGTTACACATCCATTTTCTAACAAGTAGTAAGTCTTGCATTAAGGCGTTCAAAACAGCGTTTGCTGGCGCTGTAAGCGCTCTAAACAGTGTTTCTGAGCATAACTTGGAGCAAAAGTGCAACTTTTGAAGAATGAACTGAAAACTCATATTTTGTTCTAAAACAGTGTTTGGATGTGATAACAAGCTGTTTTATCATGTTTGTAATGTTACACATGCATTTCCAAACAAGTAGTAAGTCTTGTATTAAGGCGTTCAAAACAGCGTTTGCTGGCTCTGTAAGCGCTCTAAACAGTGTTTCTGAGCATAACTTGGAGCAAAAGTGCAACTTTTGAAGAATGAACTGAAAACTCATATTTTGTTCCAAAACAGTGTTTGGATGTGATAACAAGCTGTTTTATCATGTTTGTAATGTTACACATGCATTTCCTAACAAGTAGGTAAGGCTTGCATTAAGGCGTTCAAAACAGCGTTTGCTGGCGCTGTAAGCGCTCTAAACAGTGTTTCTGAGCATAACTTGGAGCAAAAGTGCAACTTTTGAAGAATGAACTGAAAACTCATATTTTGTTCTAAAACAGTGTTTGGATGTGATAACAAGCTGTTTTATCATGTTTGTAATGTTACACATGCATTTCCTAACAAGTAGGTAAGGCTTGCATTAAGGCGTTCAAAACAGCGTTTGCTGGCGTTGTAAGAGCTCTAAACAGTGTTTCTGAGCATAACTTGTGGCAAAAGTGCAACTTTTGAAGAATGAAAAGAAAACTCATATTTTGAATGAAAACAGTGTTTGGATGTGATAACAAGCTGTTTTTATCATGTTTGTAATGTTACACATCCATTTCTAACAAGTAGTAAGTCTTGCATTAAGGCGTTCAAAACAGCGTTTGCTGGCGCTGTAAGCGCTCTAAACAGTGTTTCTGAGCATAACTTGGAGCAAAAGTGCAACTTTTGAAGAATGAACTGAAAACTCATATTTTGTTCTAAAACAGTGTTTGGATGTGATAACAAGCTGTTTTATCATGTTTGTAATGTTACACATGCATTTCCTAACAAGTAGGTAAGGCTTGCATTAAGGCGTTCAAAACAGCGTTTGCTGGCGCTGTAAGCGCTCTAAACAGTGTTTCTGAGCATAACTTGGAGCAAAAGTGCAACTTTTGAAGAATGAAAAGAAAACTCATATTTTGAATGAAAACAGTGTTTGGATGTGATAACAAGCTGTTTTATCATGTTTGTAATGTTACACATCATTTTCTAACAAGTAGTAAGTCTTGCATTAAGGCGTTCAAAACAGCGTTTGCTGGCGCTGTAAGCGCTCTAAACAGTGTTTCTGAGCATAACTTGGAGCAAAAGTGCAACTTTTGAAGAATGAACTGAAAACTCATATTTTGTTCTAAAACAGTGTTTGGATGTGATAACAAGCTGTTTTATCATGTTTGTAATGTTACACATGCATTTCCTAACAAGTAGGTAAGGCTTGCATTAAGGCGTTCAAAACAGCGTTTGCTGGCGCTGTAAGCGCTCTAAACAGTGTTTCTGAGCATAACTTGGAGCAAAAGTGCAACTTTTGAAGAATGAAAAGAAAACTCATATTTTGAATGAAAACAGTGTTTGGATGTGATAACAAGCTGTTTTATCATGTTTGTAATGTTACACATGCATTTCCTAACAAGTAGGTAAGGCTTGCATTAAGGCGTTCAAAACAGCGTTTGCTGGCGTTGTAAGAGCTCTAAACAGTGATTCTGAGCATAACTTGTGGCAAAAGTGCAACTTTTGAAGAATGAAAAGAAAACTCATATTTTGAATGAAAACAGTGTTTGGATGTGATAACAAGCTGTTTTATCATGTTTGTAATGTTACACATCCATTTTCTAACAAGTAGTAAGTCTTGCATTAAGGCGTTCAAAACAGCGTTTGCTGGAGCTGTAAGCGCTCTAAACAGTGTTTCTGAGCATAACTTGGAGCAAAAGTGCAACTTTTGAAGAATGAACTGAAAACACATATTTTGTTCTAAAAACAGTGTTTGGATGTGATAACAAGCTGTTTTATCATGTTTGTAATGTTACACATCCATTTTCTAACAAGTAGTAAGTCTTGCATTAAGGCGTTCAAAACAGCGTTTGCTGGCGCTGTAAGCGCTCTAAACAGTGTTTCTGAGCATAACCTTGGAGCAAAAGTGCAACTTTTGAAGAATGAACTGAAAACTCATATTTTGTTCTAAAACAGTGTTTGGATGTGATAACAAGCTGTTTTATCATGTTTGTAATGTTACACATGCATTTCCAAACAAGTAGTAAGTCTTGTATTAAGGCGTTCAAAACAGCGTTTGCTGGCTCTGTAAGCGCTCTAAACAGTGTTTCTGAGCATAACTTGGAGCAAAAGTGCAACTTTTGAAGAATGAACTGAAAACTCATATTTTGTTCCAAAACAGTGTTTGGATGTGATAACAAGCTGTTTTATCATGTTTGTAATGTTACACATGCATTTCCTAACAAGTAGGTAAGGCTTGCATTAAGGCGTTCAAAACAGCGTTTGCTGGCGCTGTAAGCGCTCTAAACAGTGTTTCTGAGCATAACTTGGAGCAAAAGTGCAACTTTTGAAGAATGAACTGAAAACTCATATTTTGTTCTAAAACAGTGTTTGGATGTGATAACAAGCTGTTTTATCATGTTTGTAATGTTACACATGCATTTTCTAACAAGTAGTAAGTCTTGCATTAAGGCGTTCAAAACAGCGTTTGCTGGCGTTGTAAGAGCTCTAAACAGTGTTTCTGAGCATAACTTGTGGCAAAAGTGCAACTTTTGAAGAATGAAAAGAAAACTCATATTTTGAATGAAAACAGTGTTTGGATGTGATAACAAGCTGTTTTATCATGTTTGTAATGTTACACATCCATTTTCTAACAAGTAGTAAGTCTTGCATTAAGGCGTTCAAAACAGCGTTTGCTGGCGCTGTAAGCGCTCTAAACAGTGTTTCTGAGCATAACATGGAGCAAAAGTGCAACTTTTGAAGAATGAACTGAAAACTCATATTTTGTTCTAAAACAGTGTTTGGATGTGATAACAAGCTGTTTTATCATGTTTGTAATGTTACACATGCATTTCCAAACAAGTAGTAAGTCTTGTATTAAGGCGTTCAAAACAGCGTTTGCTGGCGTTGTAAGAGCTCTAAACAGTGTTTCTGAGCATAACTTGTGGCAAAAGTGCAACTTTGAAGAATGAAAAGAAAACTCATATTTTGAATGAAAACAGTGTTTGGATGTGATAACAAGCTGTTTTATCATGTTTGTAATGTTACACATCCATTTTCTAACAAGTAGTAAGTCTTGCATTAAGGCGTTCAAAACAGCGTTTGCTGGCACTGTAAGCGCTCTAAACAGTGTTTCTGAGCATAACTTGGAGCAAAAGTGCAACTTTGAAGAATGAACTGAAAACTCATATTTTGTTCTAAAACAGTGTTTGGATGTGATAACAAGCTGTTTTATCATGTTTGTAATGTTACACATGCATTTCCAAACAAGTAGTAAGTCTTGTATTAAGGCGTTCAAAACAGCGTTTGCTGGCTCTGTAAGCGCTCTAAACAGTGTTTCTGAGCATAACTTGGAGCAAAAGTGCAACTTTTGAAGAATGAACTGAAAACTCATATTTTGTTCCAAAACAGTGTTTGGATGTGATAACAAGCTGTTTTATCATGTTTGTAATGTTACACATGCATTTCCTAACAAGTAGGTAAGGCTTGCATTAAGGCGTTCAAAACAGCGTTTGCTGGCGCTGTAAGCGCTCTAAACAGTGTTTCTGAGCATAACTTGGAGCAAAAGTGCAACTTTTGAAGAATGAACTGAAAACTCATATTTTGTTCTAAAACAGTGTTTGGATGTGATAACAAGCTGTTTTATCATGTTTGTAATGTTACACATGCATTTCCTAACAAGTAGGTAAGGCTTGCATTAAGGCGTTCAAAACAGCGTTTGCTGGCTCTGTAAGCGCTCTAAACAGTGTTTCTGAGCATAACTTGGAGCAAAAGTGCAACTTTTGAAGAATGAACTGAAAACTCATATTTTGTTCCAAAACAGTGTTTGGATGTGATAACAAGCTGTTTTATCATGTTTGTAATGTTACACATGCATTTCCTAACAAGTAGGTAAGGCTTGCATTAAGGCGTTCAAAACAGCGTTTGCTGGCGCTGTAAGCGCTCTAAACAGTGTTTCTGAGCATAACTTGGAGCAAAAGTGCAACTTTTGAAGAATGAACTGAAAACTCATATTTTGTTCTAAAACAGTGTTTGGATGTGATAACAAGCTGTTTTATCATGTTTGTAATGTTACACATGCATTTTCTAACAAGTAGTAAGTCTTGCATTAAGGCGTTCAAAACAGCGTTTGCTGGCGTTGTAAGAGCTCTAAACAGTGTTTCTGAGCATAACTTGTGGCAAAAGTGCAACTTTTGAAGAATGAAAAGAAAACTCATATTTTGAATGAAAACAGTGTTTGGATGTGATAACAAGCTGTTTTATCATGTTTGTAATGTTACACATCCATTTTCTAACAAGTAGTAAGTCTTGCATTAAGGCGTTCAAAACAGCGTTTGCTGGCGCTGTAAGCGCTCTAAACAGTGTTTCTGAGCATAACATGGAGCAAAAGTGCAACTTTTGAAGAATGAACTGAAAACTCATATTTTGTTCTAAAACAGTGTTTGGATGTGATAACAAGCTGTTTTATCATGTTTGTAATGTTACACATGCATTTCCAAACAAGTAGTAAGTCTTGTATTAAGGCGTTCAAAACAGCGTTTGCTGGCGTTGTAAGAGCTCTAAACAGTGTTTCTGAGCATAACTTGTGGCAAAAGTGCAACTTTTGAAGAATGAAAAGAAAACTCATATTTTGAATGAAAACAGTGTTTGGATGTGATAACAAGCTGTTTTATCATGTTTGTAATGTTACACATCCATTTTCTAACAAGTAGTAAGTCTTGCATTAAGGCGTTCAAAACAGCGTTTGCTGGCACTGTAAGCGCTCTAAACAGTGTTTCTGAGCATAACTTGGAGCAAAAGTGCAACTTTTGAAGAATGAACTGAAAACTCATATTTTGTTCTAAAACAGTGTTTGGATGTGATAACAAGCTGTTTTATCATGTTTGTAATGTTACACATGCATTTCCAAACAAGTAGTAAGTCTTGTATTAAGGCGTTCAAAACAGCGTTTGCTGGCTCTGTAAGCGCTCTAAACAGTGTTTCTGAGCATAACTTGGAGCAAAAGTGCAACTTTTGAAGAATGAACTGAAAACTCATATTTTGTTCCAAAACAGTGTTTGGATGTGATAACAAGCTGTTTTATCATGTTTGTAATGTTACACATGCATTTCCTAACAAGTAGGTAAGGCTTGCATTAAGGCGTTCAAAACAGCGTTTGCTGGCGCTGTAAGCGCTCTAAACAGTGTTTCTGAGCATAACTTGGAGCAAAAGTGCAACTTTTGAAGAATGAACTGAAAACTCATATTTTGTTCTAAAACAGTGTTTGGATGTGATAACAAGCTGTTTTATCATGTTTGTAATGTTACACATGCATTTCCTAACAAGTAGGTAAGGCTTGCATTAAGGCGTTCAAAACAGCGTTTGCTGGCGTTGTAAGAGCTCTAAACAGTGTTTCTGAGCATAACTTGTGGCAAAAGTGCAACTTTTGAAGAATGAAAAGAAAACTCATATTTTGAATGAAAACAGTGTTTGGATGTGATAACAAGCTGTTTTATCATGTTTGTAATGTTACACATGCATTTCCTAACAAGTAGGTAAGGCTTGCATTAAGGCGTTCAAAACAGCGTTTGCTGGCGCTGTAAGCGCTCTAAACAGTGTTTCTGAGCATAACTTGGAGCAAAAGTGCAACTTTTGAAGAATGAACTGAAAACTCATATTTTGTTCTAAAACAGTGTTTGGATGTGATAACAAGCTGTTTTATCATGTTTGTAATGTTACACATGCATTTCCTAACAAGTAGGTAAGGCTTGCATTAAGGCGTTCAAAACAGCGTTTGCTGGCGCTGTAAGCGCTCTAAACAGTGTTTCTGAGCATAACTTGGAGCAAAAGTGCAACTTTTGAAGAATGAACTGAAAACTCATATTTTGTTCTAAAACAGTGTTTGGATGTGATAACAAGCTGTTTTATCATGTTTGTAATGTTACACATCCATTTTCTAACAAGTAGTAAGTCTTGCATTAAGGCGTTCAAAACAGCGTTTGCTGGCGCTGTAAGCGCTCTAAACAGTGTTTCTGAGCATAACTTGGAGCAAAAGTGCAACTTTTGAAGAATGAACTGAAAACTCATATTTTGTTCTAAAACAGTGTTTGGATGTGATAACAAGCTGTTTTATCATGTTTGTAATGTTACACATGCATTTCCTAACAAGTAGGTAAGGCTTGCATTAAGGCGTTCAAAACAGCGTTTGCTGGCGCTGTAAGCGCTCTAAACAGTGTTTCTGAGCATAACTTGGAGCAAAAGTGCAACTTTTGAAGAATGAAAAGAAAACTCATATTTTGAATGAAAACTGTTTGGATGTGATAACAAGCTGTTTTATCATGTTTGTAATGTTACACATCCATTTTCTAACAAGTAGTAAGTCTTGCATTAAGGCATTCAAAACAGCGTTTGCTGGCGCTGTAAGCGCTCTAAACAGTGTTTCTGAGCATAACATGGAGCAAAAGTGCAACTTTTGAAGAATGAACTGAAAACTCATATTTTGTTCTAAAACAGTGTTTGGATGTGATAACAAGCTGTTTTATCATGTTTGTAATGTTACACATGCATTTCCAAACAAGTAGTAAGTCTTGTATTAAGGCGTTCAAAACAGCGTTTGCTGGCGTTGTAACAGCTCTAAACAGTGTTTCTGAGCATAACTTGTGGCAAAAGTGCAACTTTTGAAGAATGAAAAGAAAACTCATATTTTGAATGAAAACAGTGTTTGGATGTGATAACAAGCTGTTTTATCATGTTTGTAATGTTACACATCCATTTTCTAACAAGTAGTAAGTCTTGCATTAAGGCGTTCAAAACAGCGTTTGCTGGCACTGTAAGCGCTCTAAACAGTGTTTCTGAGCATAACTTGGAGCAAAAGTGCAACTTTTGAAGAATGAACTGAAAACTCATATTTTGTTCTAAAACAGTGTTTGGATGTGATAACAAGCTGTTTTATCATGTTTGTAATGTTACACATGCATTTCCAAACAAGTAGTAAGTCTTGTATTAAGGCGTTCAAAACAGCGTTTGCTGGCTCTGTAAGCGCTCTAAACAGTGTTTCTGAGCATAACTTGGAGCAAAAGTGCAACTTTTGAAGAATGAACTGAAAACTCATATTTTGTTCCAAAACAGTGTTTGGATGTGATAACAAGCTGTTTTATCATGTTTGTAATGTTACACATGCATTTCCTAACAAGTAGGTAAGGCTTGCATTAAGGCGTTCAAAACAGCGTTTGCTGGCGCTGTAAGCGCTCTAAACAGTGTTTCTGAGCATAACTTGGAGCAAAAGTGCAACTTTTGAAGAATGAACTGAAAACTCATATTTTGTTCTAAAACAGTGTTTGGATGTGATAACAAGCTGTTTTATCATGTTTGTAATGTTACACATGCATTTCCTAACAAGTAGGTAAGGCTTGCATTAAGGCGTTCAAAACAGCGTTTGCTGGCGTTGTAAGAGCTCTAAACAGTGTTTCTGAGCATAACTTGTGGCAAAAGTGCAACTTTTGAAGAATGAAAAGAAAACTCATATTTTGAATGAAAACAGTGTTTGGATGTGATAACAAGCTGTTTTATCATGTTTGTAATGTTACACATCCATTTTCTAACAAGTAGTAAGTCTTGCATTAAGGCGTTCAAAACAGCGTTTGCTGGCGCTGTAAGCGCTCTAAACAGTGTTTCTGAGCATAACTTGGAGCAAAAGTGCAACTTTTGAAGAATGAACTGAAAACTCATATTTTGTTCTAAAACAGTGTTTGGATGTGATAACAAGCTGTTTTATCATGTTTGTAATGTTACACATGCATTTCCTAACAAGTAGGTAAGGCTTGCATTAAGGCGTTCAAAACAGCGTTTGCTGGCGCTGTAAGCGCTCTAAACAGTGTTTCTGAGCATAACTTGGAGCAAAAGTGCAACTTTTGAAGAATGAAAAGAAAACTCATATTTTGAATGAAAACAGTGTTTGGATGTGATAACAAGCTGTTTTATCATGTTTGTAATGTTACACATCCATTTTCTAACAAGTAGTAAGTCTTGCATTAAGGCGTTCAAAACAGCGTTTGCTGGCGCTGTAAGCGCTCTAAACAGTGTTTCTGAGCATAACATGGAGCAAAAGTGCAACTTTTGAAGAATGAACTGAAAACTCATATTTTGTTCTAAAACAGTGTTTGGATGTGATAACAAGCTGTTTTATCATGTTTGTAATGTTACACATGCATTTCCAAACAAGTAGTAAGTCTTGTATTAAGGCGTTCAAAACAGCGTTTGCTGGCTCTGTAAGCGCTCTAAACAGTGTTTCTGAGCATAACTTGGAGCAAAAGTGCAACTTTTGAAGAATGAACTGAAAACTCATATTTTGTTCCAAAACAGTGTTTGGATGTGATAACAAGCTGTTTTATCATGTTTGTAATGTTACACATGCATTTCCTAACAAGTAGTAAGGCTTGCATTAAGGCGTTCAAAACAGCGTTTGCTGGCGTTGTAAGAGCTCTAAACAGTGTTTCTGAGCATAACTTGTGGCAAAAGTGCAACTTTTGAAGAATGAAAAGAAAACTCATATTTTGAATGAAAACAGTGTTTGGATGTGATAACAAGCTGTTTTATCATGTTTGTAATGTTACACATCCATTTTCTAACAAGTAGTAAGTCTTGCATTAAGGCGTTCAAAACAGCGTTTGCTGGCACTGTAAGCGCTCTAAACAGTGTTTCTGAGCATAACTTGGAGCAAAAGTGCAACTTTTGAAGAATGAACTGAAAACTCATATTTTGTTCTAAAACAGTGTTTGGATGTGATAACAAGCTGTTTTATCATGTTTGTAATGTTACACATGCATTTCCTAACAAGTAGGTAAGGCTTGCATTAAGGCGTTCAAAACAGCGTTTGCTGGCGCTGTAAGCGCTCTAAACAGTGTTTCTGAGCATAACTTGGAGCAAAAGTGCAACTTTTGAAGAATGAACTGAAAACTCATATTTTGTTCTAAAACAGTGTTTGGATGTGATAACAAGCTGTTTTATCATGTTTGTAATGTTACACATCCATTTTCTAACAAGTAGTAAGTCTTGCATTAAGGCGTTCAAAACAGCGTTTGCTGGAGCTGTAAGCGCTCTAAACAGTGTTTCTGAGCATAACTTGGAGCAAAAGTGCAACTTTTGAAGAATGAACTGAAAACACATATTTTGTTCTAAAACAGTGTTTGGATGTGATAACAAGCTGTTTTATCATGTTTGTAATGTTACACATCCATTTTCTAACAAGTAGTAAGTCTTGCATTAAGGCGTTCAAAACAGCGTTTGCTGGCGCTGTAAGCGCTCTAAACAGTGTTTCTGAGCATAACTTGGAGCAAAAGTGCAACTTTTGAAGAATGAACTGAAAACTCATATTTTGTTCTAAAACAGTGTTTGGATGTGATAACAAGCTGTTTTATCATGTTTGTAATGTTACACATGCATTTCCAAACAAGTAGTAAGTCTTGTATTAAGGCGTTCAAAACAGCGTTTGCTGGCTCTGTAAGCGCTCTAAACAGTGTTTCTGAGCATAACTTGGAGCAAAAGTGCAACTTTTGAAGAATGAACTGAAAACTCATATTTTGTTCCAAAACAGTGTTTGGATGTGATAACAAGCTGTTTTATCATGTTTGTAATGTTACACATGCATTTCCTAACAAGTAGGTAAGGCTTGCATTAAGGCGTTCAAAACAGCGTTTGCTGGCGCTGTAAGCGCTCTAAACAGTGTTTCTGAGCATAACTTGGAGCAAAAGTGCAACTTTTGAAGAATAACTGAAAACTCATATTTTGTTCTAAAACAGTGTTTGGATGTGATAACAAGCTGTTTTATCATGTTTGTAATGTTACACATGCATTTTCTAACAAGTAGTAAGTCTTGCATTAAGGCGTTCAAAACAGCGTTTGCTGGCGTTGTAAGAGCTCTAAACAGTGTTTCTGAGCATAACTTGTGGCAAAAGTGCAACTTTTGAAGAATGAAAAGAAAACTCATATTTTGAATGAAAACAGTGTTTGGATGTGATAACAAGCTGTTTTATCATGTTTGTAATGTTACACATCCATTTTCTAACAAGTAGTAAGTCTTGCATTAAGGCCTTCAAAACAGCGTTTGCTGGCGCTGTAAGCGCTCTAAACAGTGTTTCTGAGCATAACTTGGAGCAAAAGTGCAACTTTTGAAGAATGAACTGAAAACTCATATTTTGTTCTAAAACAGTGTTTGGATGTGATAACAAGCTGTTTTATCATGTTTGTAATGTTACACATGCATTTCCTAACAAGTAGGTAAGGCTTGCATTAAGGCGTTCAAAACAGCGTTTGCTGGCGCTGTAAGCGCTCTAAACAGTGTTTCTGAGCATAACTTGGAGCAAAAGTGCAACTTTTGAAGAATGAAAAGAAAACTCATATTTTGAATGAAAACAGTGTTTGGATGTGATAACAAGCTGTTTTATCATGTTTGTAATGTTACACATCCATTTTCTAACAAGTAGTAAGTCTTGCATTAAGGCATTCAAAACAGCGTTTGCTGGCGCTGTAAGCGCTCTAAACAGTGTTTCTGAGCATAACATGGAGCAAAAGTGCAACTTTTGAAGAATGAACTGAAAACTCATATTTTGTTCTAAAACAGTGTTTGGATGTGATAACAAGCTGTTTTATCATGTTTGTAATGTTACACATGCATTTCCAAACAAGTAGTAAGTCTTGTATTAAGGCGTTCAAAACAGCGTTTGCTGGCGTTGTAAGAGCTCTAAACAGTGTTTCTGAGCATAACTTGTGGCAAAAGTGCAACTTTTGAAGAATGAAAAGAAAACTCATATTTTGAATGAAAACAGTGTTTGGATGTGATAACAAGCTGTTTTATCATGTTTGTAATGTTACACATCCATTTTCTAACAAGTAGTAAGTCTTGCATTAAGGCGTTCAAAACAGCGTTTGCTGGCACTGTAAGCGCTCTAAACAGTGTTTCTGAGCATAACTTGGAGCAAAAGTGCAACTTTTGAAGAATGAACTGAAAACTCATATTTTGTTCTAAAACAGTGTTTGGATGTGATAACAAGCTGTTTTATCATGTTTGTAATGTTACACATGCATTTCCAAACAAGTAGTAAGTCTTGTATTAAGGCGTTCAAAACAGCGTTTGCTGGCTCTGTAAGCGCTCTAAACAGTGTTTCTGAGCATAACTTGGAGCAAAAGTGCAACTTTTGAAGAATGAACTGAAAACTCATATTTTGTTCCAAAACAGTGTTTGGATGTGATAACAAGCTGTTTTATCATGTTTGTAATGTTACACATGCATTTCCTAACAAGTAGGTAAGGCTTGCATTAAGGCATTCAAAACAGCGTTTGCTGGCGCTGTAAGCGCTCTAAACAGTGTTTCTGAGCATAACATGGAGCAAAAGTGCAACTTTTGAAGAATGAACTGAAAACTCATATTTTGTTCTAAAACAGTGTTTGGATGTGATAACAAGCTGTTTTTATCATGTTTGTAATGTTACACATGCATTTCCTAACAAGTAGGTAAGGCTTGCATTAAGGCGTTCAAAACAGCGTTTGCTGGCGTTGTAAGAGCTCTAAACAGTGTTTCTGAGCATAACTTGTGGCAAAAGTGCAACTTTTGAAGAATGAAAAGAAAACTCATATTTTGAATGAAAACAGTGTTTGGATGTGATAACAAGCTGTTTTATCATGTTTGTAATGTTACACATCCATTTTCTAACAAGTAGTAAGTCTTGCATTAAGGCGTTCAAAACAGCGTTTGCTGGCGCTGTAAGCGCTCTAAACAGTGTTTCTGAGCATAACTTGGAGCAAAAGTGCAACTTTTGAAGAATGAACTGAAAACTCATATTTTGTTCTAAAACAGTGTTTGGATGTGATAACAAGCTGTTTTATCATGTTTGTAATGTTACACATGCATTTCCTAACAAGTAGGTAAGGCTTGCATTAAGGCGTTCAAAACAGCGTTTGCTGGCGCTGTAAGCGCTCTAAACAGTGTTTCTGAGCATAACTTGGAGCAAAAGTGCAACTTTTGAAGAATGAAAAGAAAACTCATATTTTGAATGAAAACAGTGTTTGGATGTGATAACAAGCTGTTTTATCATGTTTGTAATGTTACACATCCATTTTCTAACAAGTAGTAAGTCTTGCATTAAGGCGTTCAAAACAGCGTTTGCTGGCGCTGTAAGCGCTCTAAACAGTGTTTCTGAGCATAACATGGAGCAAAAGTGCAACTTTTGAAGAATGAACTGAAAACTCATATTTTGTTCTAAAACAGTGTTTGGATGTGATAACAAGCTGTTTTATCATGTTTGTAATGTTACACATGCATTTCCAAACAAGTAGTAAGTCTTGTATTAAGGCGTTCAAAACAGCGTTTGCTGGCTCTGTAAGCGCTCTAAACAGTGTTTCTGAGCATAACTTGGAGCAAAAGTGCAACTTTTGAAGAATGAACTGAAAACTCATATTTTGTTCCAAAACAGTGTTTGGATGTGATAACAAGCTGTTTTATCATGTTTGTAATGTTACACATGCATTTCCTAACAAGTAGTAAGGCTTGCATTAAGGCGTTCAAAACAGCGTTTGCTGGCGTTGTAAGAGCTCTAAACAGTGTTTCTGAGCATAACTTGTGGCAAAAGTGCAACTTTTGAAGAATGAAAAGAAAACTCATATTTTGAATGAAAACAGTGTTTGGATGTGATAACAAGCTGTTTTATCATGTTTGTAATGTTACACATCCATTTTCTAACAAGTAGTAAGTCTTGCATTAAGGCGTTCAAAACAGCGTTTGCTGGCACTGTAAGCGCTCTAAACAGTGTTTCTGAGCATAACTTGGAGCAAAAGTGCAACTTTTGAAGAATGAACTGAAAACTCATATTTTGTTCTAAAACAGTGTTTGGATGTGATAACAAGCTGTTTTATCATGTTTGTAATGTTACACATGCATTTCCTAACAAGTAGGTAAGGCTTGCATTAAGGCGTTCAAAACAGCGTTTGCTGGCGCTGTAAGCGCTCTAAACAGTGTTTCTGAGCATAACTTGGAGCAAAAGTGCAACTTTTGAAGAATGAACTGAAAACTCATATTTTGTTCTAAAACAGTGTTTGGATGTGATAACAAGCTGTTTTATCATGTTTGTAATGTTACACATCCATTTTCTAACAAGTAGTAAGTCTTGCATTAAGGCATTCAAAACAGCGTTTGCTGGAGCTGTAAGCGCTCTAAACAGTGTTTCTGAGCATAACTTGGAGCAAAAGTGCAACTTTTGAAGAATGAACTGAAAACACATATTTTGTTCTAAAACAGTGTTTGGATGTGATAACAAGCTGTTTTATCATGTTTGTAATGTTACACATCCATTTTCTAACAAGTAGTAAGTCTTGCATTAAGGCGTTCAAAACAGCGTTTGCTGGCGCTGTAAGCGCTCTAAACAGTGTTTCTGAGCATAACTTGGAGCAAAAGTGCAACTTTTGAAGAATGAACTGAAAACTCATATTTTGTTCTAAAACAGTGTTTGGATGTGATAACAAGCTGTTTTATCATGTTTGTAATGTTACACATGCATTTCCAAACAAGTAGTAAGTCTTGTATTAAGGCGTTCAAAACAGCGTTTGCTGGCTCTGTAAGCGCTCTAAACAGTGTTTCTGAGCATAACTTGGAGCAAAAGTGCAACTTTTGAAGAATGAACTGAAAACTCATATTTTGTTCCAAAACAGTGTTTGGATGTGATAACAAGCTGTTTTATCATGTTTGTAATGTTACACATGCATTTCCTAACAAGTAGGTAAGGCTTGCATTAAGGCGTTCAAAACAGCGTTTGCTGGCGCTGTAAGCGCTCTAAACAGTGTTTCTGAGCATAACTTGGAGCAAAAGTGCAACTTTTGAAGAATGAACTGAAAACTCATATTTTGTTCTAAAACAGTGTTTGGATGTGATAACAAGCTGTTTTATCATGTTTGTAATGTTACACATGCATTTCCTAACAAGTAGGTAAGGCTTGCATTAAGGCGTTCAAAACAGCGTTTGCTGGCGTTGTAAGAGCTCTAAACAGTGTTTCTGAGCATAACTTGTGGCAAAAGTGCAACTTTTGAAGAATGAAAAGAAAACTCATATTTTGAATGAAAACAGTGTTTGGATGTGATAACAAGCTGTTTTATCATGTTTGTAATGTTACACATCCATTTTCTAACAAGTAGTAAGTCTTGCATTAAGGCGTTCAAAACAGCGTTTGCTGGCGCTGTAAGCGCTCTAAACAGTGTTTCTGAGCATAACTTGGAGCAAAAGTGCAACTTTTGAAGAATGAACTGAAAACTCATATTTTGTTCTAAAACAGTGTTTGGATGTGATAACAAGCTGTTTTATCATGTTTGTAATGTTACACATGCATTTCCTAACAAGTAGGTAAGGCTTGCATTAAGGCGTTCAAAACAGCGTTTGCTGGCGCTGTAAGCGCTCTAAACAGTGTTTCTGAGCATAACTTGGAGCAAAAGTGCAACTTTTGAAGAATGAAAAGAAAACTCATATTTTGAATGAAAACAGTGTTTGGATGTGATAACAAGCTGTTTTATCATGTTTGTAATGTTACACATCCATTTTCTAACAAGTAGTAAGTCTTGCATTAAGGCGTTCAAAACAGCGTTTGCTGGCGCTGTAAGCGCTCTAAACAGTGTTTCTGAGCATAACATAGAGCAAAAGTGCAACTTTTGAAGAATGAACTGAAAACTCATATTTTGTTCTAAAACAGTGTTTGGATGTGATAACAAGCTGTTTTATCATGTTTGTAATGTTACACATGCATTTCCAAACAAGTAGTAAGTCTTGTATTAAGGCGTTCAAAACAGCGTTTGCTGGCTCTGTAAGCGCTCTAAACAGTGTTTCTGAGCATAACTTGGAGCAAAAGTGCAACTTTTGAAGAATGAACTGAAAACTCATATTTTGTTCCAAAACAGTGTTTGGATGTGATAACAAGCTGTTTTATCATGTTTGTAATGTTACACATGCATTTCCTAACAAGTAGTAAGGCTTGCATTAAGGCGTTCAAAACAGCGTTTGCTGGCGTTGTAAGAGCTCTAAACAGTGTTTCTGAGCATAACTTGTGGCAAAAGTGCAACTTTTGAAGAATGAAAAGAAAACTCATATTTTGAATGAAAACAGTGTTTGGATGTGATAACAAGCTGTTTTATCATGTTTGTAATGTTACACATCCATTTTCTAACAAGTAGTAAGTCTTGCATTAAGGCGTTCAAAACAGCGTTTGCTGGCACTGTAAGCGCTCTAAACAGTGTTTCTGAGCATAACTTGGAGCAAAAGTGCAACTTTTGAAGAATGAACTGAAAACTCATATTTTGTTCTAAAACAGTGTTTGGATGTGATAACAAGCTGTTTTATCATGTTTGTAATGTTACACATGCATTTCCTAACAAGTAGGTAAGGCTTGCATTAAGGCGTTCAAAACAGCGTTTGCTGGCGCTGTAAGCGCTCTAAACAGTGTTTCTGAGCATAACTTGGAGCAAAAGTGCAACTTTTGAAGAATGAACTGAAAACTCATATTTTGTTCTAAAACAGTGTTTGGATGTGATAACAAGCTGTTTTATCATGTTTGTAATGTTACACATCCATTTTCTAACAAGTAGTAAGTCTTGCATTAAGGCGTTCAAAACAGCGTTTGCTGGAGCTGTAAGCGCTCTAAACAGTGTTTCTGAGCATAACTTGGAGCAAAAGTGCAACTTTTGAAGAATGAACTGAAAACACATATTTTGTTCTAAAACAGTGTTTGGATGTGATAACAAGCTGTTTTATCATGTTTGTAATGTTACACATCCATTTTCTAACAAGTAGTAAGTCTTGCATTAAGGCGTTCAAAACAGCGTTTGCTGGCGCTGTAAGCGCTCTAAACAGTGTTTCTGAGCATAACTTGGAGCAAAAGTGCAACTTTTGAAGAATGAACTGAAAACTCATATTTTGTTCTAAAACAGTGTTTGGATGTGATAACAAGCTGTTTTATCATGTTTGTAATGTTACACATGCATTTCCAAACAAGTAGTAAGTCTTGTATTAAGGCGTTCAAAACAGCGTTTGCTGGCTCTGTAAGCGCTCTAAACAGTGTTTCTGAGCATAACTTGGAGCAAAAGTGCAACTTTTGAAGAATGAACTGAAAACTCATATTTTGTTCCAAAACAGTGTTTGGATGTGATAACAAGCTGTTTTATCATGTTTGTAATGTTACACATGCATTTCCTAACAAGTAGTAAGGCTTGCATTAAGGCGTTCAAAACAGCGTTTGCTGGCGTTGTAAGAGCTCTAAACAGTGTTTCTGAGCATAACTTGTGGCAAAAGTGCAACTTTTGAAGAATGAAAAGAAAACTCATATTTTGAATGAAAACAGTGTTTGGATGTGATAACAAGCTGTTTTATCATGTTTGTAATGTTACACATCCATTTTCTAACAAGTAGTAAGTCTTGCATTAAGGCGTTCAAAACAGCGTTTGCTGGCACTGTAAGCGCTCTAAACAGTGTTTCTGAGCATAACTTGGAGCAAAAGTGCAACTTTTGAAGAATGAACTGAAAACTCATATTTTGTTCTAAAACAGTGTTTTGGATGTGATAACAAGCTGTTTTATCATGTTTGTAATGTTACACATGCATTTCCTAACAAGTAGGTAAGGCTTGCATTAAGGCGTTCAAAACAGCGTTTGCTGGCGCTGTAAGCGCTCTAAACAGTGTTTCTGAGCATAACTTGGAGCAAAAGTGCAACTTTTGAAGAATGAACTGAAAACTCATATTTTGTTCTAAAACAGTGTTTGGATGTGATAACAAGCTGTTTTATCATGTTTGTAATGTTACACATCCATTTTCTAACAAGTAGTAAGTCTTGCATTAAGGCGTTCAAAACAGCGTTTGCTGGCGCTGTAAGCGCTCTAAACAGTGTTTCTGAGCATAACTTGGAGCAAAAGTGCAACTTTTGAAGAATGAACTGAAAACTCATATTTTGTTCCAAAACAGTGTTTGGATGTGATAACAAGCTGTTTTATCATGTTTGTAATGTTACACATGCATTTCCTAACAAGTAGGTAAGGCTTGCATTAAGGCGTTCAAAACAGCGTTTGCTGGCGCTATAAGCGCTCTAAACAGTGTTTCTGAGCATAACTTGGAGCAAAAGTGCAACTTTTGAAGAATGAAAAGAAAACTCATATTTTGAATGAAAACAGTGTTTGGATGTGATAACAAGCTGTTTTATCATGTTTGTAATGTTACACATCCATTTTCTAACAAGTAGTAAGTCTTGCATTAAGGCGTTCAAAACAGCGTTTGCTGGCGCTGTAAGCGCTCTAAACAGTGTTTCTGAGCATAACATAGAGCAAAAGTGCAACTTTTGAAGAATGAACTGAAAACTCATATTTTGTTCTAAAACAGTGTTTGGATGTGATAACAAGCTGTTTTATCATGTTTGTAATGTTACACATGCATTTCCAAACAAGTAGTAAGTCTTGTATTAAGGCGTTCAAAACAGCGTTTGCTGGCTCTGTAAGCGCTCTAAACAGTGTTTCTGAGCATAACTTGGAGCAAAAGTGCAACTTTTGAAGAATGAACTGAAAACTCATATTTTGTTCCAAAACAGTGTTTGGATGTGATAACAAGCTGTTTTATCATGTTTGTAATGTTACACATGCATTTCCTAACAAGTAGTAAGGCTTGCATTAAGGCGTTCAAAACAGCGTTTGCTGGCGTTGTAAGAGCTCTAAACAGTGTTTCTGAGCATAACTTGTGGCAAAAGTGCAACTTTTGAAGAATGAAAAGAAAACTCATATTTTGAATGAAAACAGTGTTTGGATGTGATAACAAGCTGTTTTATCATGTTTGTAATGTTACACATCCATTTTCTAACAAGTAGTAAGTCTTGCATTAAGGCGTTCAAAACAGCGTTTGCTGGCACTGTAAGCGCTCTAAACAGTGTTTCTGAGCATAACTTGGAGCAAAAGTGCAACTTTTGAAGAATGAACTGAAAACTCATATTTTGTTCTAAAACAGTGTTTGGATGTGATAACAAGCTGTTTTATCATGTTTGTAATGTTACACATGCATTTCCTAACAAGTAGGTAAGGCTTGCATTAAGGCGTTCAAAACAGCGTTTGCTGGCGCTGTAAGCGCTCTAAACAGTGTTTCTGAGCATAACTTGGAGCAAAAGTGCAACTTTTGAAGAATGAACTGAAAACTCATATTTTGTTCTAAAACAGTGTTTGGATGTGATAACAAGCTGTTTTATCATGTTTGTAATGTTACACATCCATTTTCTAACAAGTAGTAAGTCTTGCATTAAGGCGTTCAAAACAGCGTTTGCTGGAGCTGTAAGCGCTCTAAACAGTGTTTCTGAGCATAACTTGGAGCAAAAGTGCAACTTTTGAAGAATGAACTGAAAACACATATTTTGTTCTAAAACAGTGTTTGGATGTGATAACAAGCTGTTTTATCATGTTTGTAATGTTACACATCCATTTTCTAACAAGTAGTAAGTCTTGCATTAAGGCGTTCAAAACAGCGTTTGCTGGCGCTGTAAGCGCTCTAAACAGTGTTTCTGAGCATAACTTGGAGCAAAAGTGCAACTTTTGAAGAATGAACTGAAAACTCATATTTTGTTCTAAAACAGTGTTTGGATGTGATAACAAGCTGTTTTATCATGTTTGTAATGTTACACATGCATTTCCAAACAAGTAGTAAGTCTTGTATTAAGGCGTTCAAAACAGCGTTTGCTGGCTCTGTAAGCGCTCTAAACAGTGTTTCTGAGCATAACTTGGAGCAAAAGTGCAACTTTTGAAGAATGAACTGAAAACTCATATTTTGTTCCAAAACAGTGTTTGGATGTGATAACAAGCTGTTTTATCATGTTTGTAATGTTACACATGCATTTCCTAACAAGTAGTAAGGCTTGCATTAAGGCGTTCAAAACAGCGTTTGCTGGCGTTGTAAGAGCTCTAAACAGTGTTTCTGAGCATAACTTGTGGCAAAAGTGCAACTTTTGAAGAATGAAAAGAAAACTCATATTTTGAATGAAAACAGTGTTTGGATGTGATAACAAGCTGTTTTATCATGTTTGTAATGTTACACATCCATTTTTCTAACAAGTAGTAAGTCTTGCATTAAGGCGTTCAAAACAGCGTTTGCTGGCACTGTAAGCGCTCTAAACAGTGTTTCTGAGCATAACTTGGAGCAAAAGTGCAACTTTTGAAGAATGAACTGAAAACTCATATTTTGTTCTAAAACAGTGTTTGGATGTGATAACAAGCTGTTTTATCATGTTTGTAATGTTACACATGCATTTCCTAACAAGTAGGTAAGGCTTGCATTAAGGCGTTCAAAACAGCGTTTGCTGGCGCTGTAAGCGCTCTAAACAGTGTTTCTGAGCATAACTTGGAGCAAAAGTGCAACTTTTGAAGAATGAACTGAAAACTCATATTTTGTTCTAAAACAGTGTTTGGATGTGATAACAAGCTGTTTTATCATGTTTGTAATGTTACACATCCATTTTCTAACAAGTAGTAAGTCTTGCATTAAGGCGTTCAAAACAGCGTTTGCTGGCGCTGTAAGCGCTCTAAACAGTGTTTCTGAGCATAACTTGGAGCAAAAGTGCAACTTTTGAAGAATGAACTGAAAACTCATATTTTGTTCCAAAACAGTGTTTGGATGTGATAACAAGCTGTTTTATCATGTTTGTAATGTTACACATGCATTTCCTAACAAGTAGGTAAGGCTTGCATTAAGGCGTTCAAAACAGCGTTTGCTGGCGCTATAAGCGCTCTAAACAGTGTTTCTGAGCATAACTTGGAGCAAAAGTGCAACTTTTGAAGAATGAAAAGAAAACTCATATTTTGAATGAAAACAGTGTTTGGATGTGATAACAAGCTGTTTTATCATGTTTGTAATGTTACACATCCATTTTCTAACAAGTAGTAAGTCTTGCATTAAGGCGTTCAAAACAGCGTTTGCTGGCGCTGTAAGCGCTCTAAACAGTGTTTCTGAGCATAACATAGAGCAAAAGTGCAACTTTTGAAGAATGAACTGAAAACTCATATTTTGTTCTAAAACAGTGTTTGGATGTGATAACAAGCTGTTTTATCATGTTTGTAATGTTACACATGCATTTCCAAACAAGTAGTAAGTCTTGTATTAAGGCGTTCAAAACAGCGTTTGCTGGCTCTGTAAGCGCTCTAAACAGTGTTTCTGAGCATAACTTGGAGCAAAAGTGCAACTTTTGAAGAATGAACTGAAAACTCATATTTTGTTCCAAAACAGTGTTTGGATGTGATAACAAGCTGTTTTATCATGTTTGTAATGTTACACATGCATTTCCTAACAAGTAGTAAGGCTTGCATTAAGGCGTTCAAAACAGCGTTTGCTGGCGTTGTAAGAGCTCTAAACAGTGTTTCTGAGCATAACTTGTGGCAAAAGTGCAACTTTTGAAGAATGAAAAGAAAACTCATATTTTGAATGAAAACAGTGTTTGGATGTGATAACAAGCTGTTTTATCATGTTTGTAATGTTACACATCCATTTTCTAACAAGTAGTAAGTCTTGCATTAAGGCGTTCAAAACAGCGTTTGCTGGCACTGTAAGCGCTCTAAACAGTGTTTCTGAGCATAACTTGGAGCAAAAGTGCAACTTTTGAAGAATGAACTGAAAAACTCATATTTTGTTCTAAAACAGTGTTTGGATGTGATAACAAGCTGTTTTATCATGTTTGTAATGTTACACATGCATTTCCTAACAAGTAGGTAAGGCTTGCATTAAGGCGTTCAAAACAGCGTTTCCTGGCGCTGTAAGCGCTCTAAACAGTGTTTCTGAGCATAACTTGGAGCAAAAGTGCAACTTTGAAGAATGAACTGAAAACTCATATTTTGTTCTAAAACAGTGTTTGGATGTGATAACAAGCTGTTTTATCATGTTTGTAATGTACACATCCATTTCCTAACAAGTAGGTAAGGCTTGCATTAAGGCGTTCAAAACAGCGTTTGCTGGCGCTGTAAGCGCTCTAAACAGTGTTCTGAGCATAACTTGGAGCAAAAGTGCAACTTTTGAAGAATGAACTGAAAACTCATATTTTGTTCTAAAACAGTGTTTGGATGTGATAACAAGCTGTTTTATCATGTTTGTAATGTTACACATCCATTTTCTAACAAGTAGTAAGTCTTGCATTAAGGCGTTCAAAACAGCGTTTGCTGGCGCTGTAAGCGCTCTAAACAGTGTTTCTGAGCATAACTTGGAGCAAAAGTGCAACTTTTGAAGAATGAACTGAAAACTCATATTTTGTTCCAAAACAGTGTTTGGATGTGATAACAAGCTGTTTTATCATGTTTGTAATGTTACACATGCATTTCCTAACAAGTAGGTAAGGCTTGCATTAAGGCGTTCAAAACAGCGTTTGCTGGCGCTGTAAGCGCTCTAAACAGTGTTTCTGAGCATAACTTGGAGCAAAAGTGCAACTTTTGAAGAATGAACTGAAAACTCATATTTTGTTCTAAAACAGTGTTTGGATGTGATAACAAGCTGTTTTATCATGTTTGTAATGTTACACATGCATTTCCTAACAAGTAGGTAAGGCTTGCATTAAGGCGTTCAAAACAGCGTTTGCTGGCGTTGTAAGAGCTCTAAACAGTGTTTCTGAGCATAACTTGTGGCAAAAGTGCAACTTTTGAAGAATGAAAAGAAAACTCATATTTTGAATGAAAACAGTGTTTGGATGTGATAACAAGCTGTTTTATCATGTTTGTAATGTTACACATCCATTTTCTAACAAGTAGTAAGTCTTGCATTAAGGCGTTCAAAACAGCGTTTGCTGGCGCTGTAAGCGCTCTAAACAGTGTTTCTGAGCATAACTTGGAGCAAAAGTGCAACTTTTGAAGAATGAACTGAAAACTCATATTTTGTTCTAAAACAGTGTTTGGATGTGATAACAAGCTGTTTTATCATGTTTTGTAATGTTACACATGCATTTCCTAACAAGTAGGTAAGGCTTGCATTAAGGCGTTCAAAACAGCGTTTGCTGGAGCTGTAAGCGCTCTAAACAGTGTTTCTGAGCATAACTTGGAGCAAAAGTGCAACTTTTGAAGAATGAACTGAAAACACATATTTTGTTCTAAAACAGTGTTTGGATGTGATAACAAGCTGTTTTATCATGTTTGTAATGTTACACATCCATTTTCTAACAAGTAGTAAGTCTTGCATTAAGGCGTTCAAAACAGCGTTTGCTGGCGCTGTAAGCGCTCTAAACAGTGTTTCTGAGCATAACTTGGAGCAAAAGTGCAACTTTTGAAGAATGAACTGAAAACTCATATTTTGTTCCAAAACAGTGTTTGGATGTGATAACAAGCTGTTTTATCATGTTTGTAATGTTACACATGCATTTCCTAACAAGTAGGTAAGGCTTGCATTAAGGCGTTCAAAACAGCGTTTGCTGGCGCTGTAAGCGCTCTAAACAGTGTTTCTGAGCATAACTTGGAGCAAAAGTGCAACTTTTGAAGAATGAACTGAAAACTCATATTTTGTTCTAAAACAGTGTTTGGATGTGATAACAAGCTGTTTTATCATGTTTGTAATGTTACACATGCATTTCCTAACAAGTAGGTAAGGCTTGCATTAAGGCGTTCAAAACAGCGTTTGCTGGCGTTGTAAGAGCTCTAAACAGTGTTTCTGAGCATAACTTGTGGCAAAAGTGCAACTTTTGAAGAATGAAAAGAAAACTCATATTTTGAATGAAAACAGTGTTTGGATGTGATAACAAGCTGTTTTATCATGTTTGTAATGTTACACTTCCATTTTCTAACAAGTAGTAAGTCTTGCATTAAGGCGTTCAAAACAGCGTTTGCTGGCGCTGTAAGCGCTCTAAACAGTGTTTCTGAGCATAACTTGGAGCAAAAGTGCAACTTTTGAAGAATGAACTGAAAACTCATATTTTGTTCTAAAACAGTGTTTGGATGTGATAAACAAGCTGTTTTATCATGTTTGTAATGTTACACATGCATTTCCTAACAAGTAGGTAAGGCTTTGCATTAAGGCGTTCAAAACAGCGTTTGCTGGCGCTGTAAGCGCTCTAAACAGTGTTTCTGAGCATAACTTGGAGCAAAAGTGCAACTTTTGAAGAATGAAAAGAAAACTCATATTTTGAATGAAAACAGTGTTTGGATGTGATAACAAGCTGTTTTATCATGTTTGTAATGTTACACATGCATTTCAAACAAGTAGTAAGTCTTGTATTAAGGCGTTCAAAACAGCGTTTGCTGGCTCTGTAAGCGCTCTAAACAGTGTTTCTGAGCATAACTTGGAGCAAAAGTGCAACTTTTGAAGAATGAACTGAAAACTCATATTTTGTTCTAAAACAGTGTTTTGATGTGATAACAAGCTGTTTTATCATGTTTGTAATGTTACACATGCATTTCCAAACAAGTAGTAAGTCTTGTATTAAGGCGTTCAAAACAGCGTTTGCTGGCTCTGTAAGCGCTCTAAACAGTGTTTCTGAGCATAACTTGGAGCAAAAGTGCAACTTTTGAAGAATGAACTGAAAACTCATATTTTGTTCCAAAACAGTGTTTGGATGTGATAACAAGCTGTTTTATCATGTTTGTAATGTTACACATGCATTTCCTAACAAGTAGGTAAGGCTTGCATTAAGGCGTTCAAAACAGCGTTTGCTGGCGCTGTAAGCGCTCTAAACAGTGTTTCTGAGCATAAACTTGGAGCAAAAGTGCAACTTTTGAAGAATGAACTGAAAACTCATATTTTGTTCTAAAACAGTGTTTGGATGTGATAACAAGCTGTTTTATCATGTTTGTAATGTTACACATCCATTTTCTAACAAGTAGTAAGTCTTGCATTAAGGCGTTCAAAACAGCGTTTGCTGGAGCTGTAAGCGCTCTAAACAGTGTTTCTGAGCATAACTTGGAGCAAAAGTGCAACTTTTGAAGAATGAACTGAAAACACATATTTTTGTTCTAAAACAGTGTTTGGATGTGATAACAAGCTGTTTTAATCATGTTTGTAATGTTACACATCCATTTTCTAACAAGTAGTAAGTCTTGCATTAAGGCGTTCAAAACAGCGTTTGCTGGCGCTGTAAGCGCTCTAAACAGTGTTTCTGAGCATAACTTGGAGCAAAAAGTGCAACTTTTGAAGAATGAACTGAAAACTCATATTTTGTTCCAAAACAGTGTTTGGATGTGATAACAAGCTGTCTTATCATGTTTGTAATGTTACACATGCATTTCCTAACAAGTAGGTAAGGCTTGCATTAAGGCGTTCAAAACAGCGTTTGCTGGCGCTGTAAGCGCTCTAAACAGTGTTTCTGAGCATAACTTGGAGCAAAAGTGCAACTTTTTGAAGAATGAACTGAAAACTCATATTTTGTTCTAAAACAGTGTTTGGATGTGATAACAAGCTGTTTTATCATGTTTGTAATGTTACACATGCATTTCCTAACAAGTAGGTAAGGCTTGCATTAAGGCGTTCAAAACAGCGTTTGCTGGGCGTTGTAAGAGCTCTAAACAGTGTTTCTGAGCATAACTTGTGGCAAAAGTGCAACTTTTGAAGAATGAAAAGAAAACTCATATTTTGAATGAAAACAGTGTTTGGATGTGATAACAAGCTGTTTTATCATGTTTGTAATGTTACACATCCATTTTCTAACAAGTAGTAAGTCTTGCATTAAGGCGTTCAAAACAGCGTTTGCTGGCACTGTAAGCGCTCTAAACAGTGTTTCTGAGCATAACTTGGAGCAAAAGTGCAACTTTTGAAGAATGAACTGAAAACTCATATTTTGTTCTAAAACAGTGTTTGGATGTGATAACAAGCTGTTTTATCATGTTTGTAATGTTACACATGCATTTCCTAACAAGTAGGTAAGGCTTGCATTAAGGCGTTCAAAACAGCGTTTGCTGGCGCTGTAAGCGCTCTAAACAGTGTTTCTGAGCATAAACTTGGAGCAAAAGTGCAACTTTTGAAGAATGAACTGAAAACTCATATTTTGTTCTAAAACAGTGTTTGGATGTGATAACAAGCTGTTTTATCATGTTTGTAATGTTACACATCCATTTTCTAACAAGTAGTAAGTCTTGCATTAAGGCGTTCAAAACAGCGTTTGCTGGAGCTGTAAGCGCTCTAAACAGTGTTTCTGAGCATAACTTGGAGCAAAAGTGCAACTTTTGAAGAATGAACTGAAAACACATATTTTGTTCTAAAACAGTGTTTGGATGTGATAACAAGCTGTTTTATCATGTTTGTAATGTTACACATCCATTTTCTAACAAGTAGTAAGTCTTGCATTAAGGCGTTCAAAACAGCGTTTGCTGGCGCTGTAAGCGCTCTAAACAGTGTTTCTGAGCATAACTTGGAGCAAAAGTGCAACTTTTGAAGAATGAACTGAAAACTCATATTTTGTTCTAAAACAGTGTTTGGATGTGATAACAAGCTGTTTTATCATGTTTGTAATGTTACACATGCATTCCAAACAAGTAGTAAGTCTTGTATTAAGGCGTTCAAAACAGCGTTTGCTGGCTCTGTAAGCGCTCTAAACAGTGTTTCTGAGCATAACTTGGAGCAAAAGTGCAACTTTTGAAGAATGAACTGAAAACTCATATTTTGTTCCAAAACAGTGTTTGGATGTGATAACAAGCTGTTTTATCATGTTTGTAATGTTACACATGCATTTCCTAACAAGTAGTAAGGCTTGCATTAAGGCGTTCAAAACAGCGTTTGCTGGCGTTGTAAGAGCTCTAAACAGTGTTTCTGAGCATAACTTGTGGCAAAAGTGCAACTTTTGAAGAATGAAAAGAAAACTCATATTTTGAATGAAAACAGTGTTTGGATGTGATAACAAGCTGTTTTATCATGTTTGTAATAATGTTACACATCCATTTTCTAACAAGTAGTAAGTCTTGCATTAAGGCGTTCAAAACAGCGTTTGCTGGCACTGTAAGCGCTCTAAACAGTGTTTCTGAGCATAACTTGGAGCAAAGTGCAACTTTTGAAGAATGAACTGAAAACTCATATTTGTTCTAAAACAGTGTTTGGATGTGATAACAAGCTGTTTTATCATGTTTGTAATGTTACACATGCATTTCCTAACAAGTAGGTAAGGCTTGCATTAAGGCGTTCAAAACAGCGTTTGCTGGCGCTGTAAGCGCTCTAAACAGTGTTTCTGAGCATAACTTGGAGCAAAAGTGCAACTTTTGAAGAATGAACTGAAAACTCATATTTTGTTCTAAAACAGTGTTTGGATGTGATAACAAGCTGTTTTATCATGTTTGTAATGTTACACATCCATTTTCTAACAAGTAGTAAGTCTTGCATTAAGGCGTTCAAAACAGCGTTTGCTGGAGCTGTAAGCGCTCTAAACAGTGTTTCTGAGCATAACTTGGAGCAAAAGTGCAACTTTTGAAGAATGAACTGAAAACACATATTTTGTTCTAAAACAGTGTTTGGATGTGATAACAAGCTGTTTTATCATGTTTGTAATGTTACACATCCATTTTCTAACAAGTAGTAAGTCTGGCATTAAGGCGTTCAAAACAGCGTTTGCTGGCGCTGTAAGCGCTCTAAACAGTGTTTCTGAGCATAACTTGGAGCAAAAGTGCAACTTTTGAAGAATGAACTGAAAACTCATATTTTGTTCTAAAACAGTGTTTGGATGTGATAACAAGCTGTTTTATCATGTTTGTAATGTTACACATGCATTTCCAAACAAGTAGTAAGTCTTGTATTAAGGCGTTCAAAACAGCGTTTGCTGGCTCTGTAAGCGCTCTAAACAGTGTTTCTGAGCATAACTTGGAGCAAAAGTGCAACTTTTGAAGAATGAACTGAAAACTCATATTTTGTTCCAAAACAGTGTTTGGATGTGATAACAAGCTGTCTTATCATGTTTGTAATGTTACACATGCATTTCCTAACAAGTAGGTAAGGCTTGCATTAAGGCGTTCAAAACAGCGTTTGCTGGCGCTGTAAGCGCTCTAAACAGTGTTTCTGAGCATAACTTGGAGCAAAAGTGCAACTTTGAAGAATGAACTGAAAACTCATATTTTGTTCTAAAACAGTGTTTGGATGTGATAACAAGCTGTTTTATCATGTTTGTAATGTTACACATGCATTTCCTAACAAGTAGGTAAGGCTTGCATTAAGGCGTTCAAAACAGCGTTTGCTGGCGTTGTAAGAGCTCTAAACAGTGTTTCTGAGCATAACTTGTGGCAAAAGTGCAACTTTTGAAGAATGAAAAGAAAACTCATATTTTGAATGAAAACAGTGTTTGGATGTGATAACAAGCTGTTTTATCATGTTTGTAATGTTACACATCCATTTTCTAACAAGTAGTAAGTCTTGTATTAAGGCGTTCAAAACAGCGTTTGCTGGCTCTGTAAGCGCTCTAAAACAGTGTTTCTGAGCATAACTTGGAGCAAAAGTGCAACTTTTGAAGAATGAACTGAAAACTCATATTTTGTTCCAAAACAGTGTTTGGATGTGATAACAAGCTGTTTTATCATGTTTGTAATGTTACACATGCATTTCCAAACAAGTAGGTAAGGCTTGCATTAAGGCGTTCAAAACAGCGTTTGCTGGCGCTGTAAGCGCTCTAAACAGTGTTTCTGAGCATAACTTGGAGCAAAAGTGCAACTTTTGAAGAATGAACTGAAAACTCATATTTTGTTCTAAAACAGTGTTTGGATGTGATAACAAGCTGTTTTATCATGTTTGTAATGTTACACATCCATTTTCTAACAAGTAGTAAGTCTTGCATTAAGGCGTTCAAAACAGCGTTTGCTGGAGCTGTAAGCGCTCTAAACAGTGTTTCTGAGCATAACTTGGAGCAAAAGTGCAACTTTTGAAGAATGAACTGAAAACACATATTTTGTTCTAAAACAGTGTTTGGATGTGATAACAAGCTGTTTTATCATGTTTGTAATGTTACACATCCATTTTCTAACAAGTAGTAAGTCTTGCATTAAGGCGTTCAAAACAGCGTTTGCTGGCGCTGTAAGCGCTCTAAACAGTGTTTCTGAGCATAACTTGGAGCAAAAGTGCAACTTTTGAAGAATGAACTGAAAACTCATATTTTGTTCTAAAACAGTGTTTGGATGTGATAACAAGCTGTTTTATCATGTTTGTAATGTTACACATGCATTTCCAACAAGTAGTAAGTCTTGTATTAAGGCGTTCAAAACAGCGTTTGCTGGCTCTGTAAGCGCTCTAAACAGTGTTTCTGAGCATAACTTGGAGCAAAAGTGCAACTTTTGAAGAATGAACTGAAAACTCATATTTTGTTCTAAAACAGTGTTTGGATGTGATAACAAGCTGTTTTATCATGTTTGTAATGTTACACATGCATTTCCTAACAAGTAGGTAAGGCTTGCATTAAGGCGTTCAAAACAGCGTTTGCTGGCGCTGTAAGCGCTCTAAACAGTGTTTCTGAGCATAACTTGGAGCAAAAGTGCAACTTTTGAAGAATGAACTGAAAACTCATATTTGTTCCAAAACAGTGTTTGGATGTGATAACAAGCTGTTTTATCATGTTTGTAATGTTACACATGCATTTCCTAACAAGTAGGTAAGGCTTGCATTAAGGCGTTCAAACAGCGTTTGCTGGCGCTGTAAGCGCTCTAAACAGTGTTTCTGAGCATAACTTGGAGCAAAAGTGCAACTTTTGAAGAATGAACTGAAAACTCATATTTTGTTCTAAAACAGTGTTTGGATGTGATAACAAGCTGTTTTATCATGTTTGTAATGTTACACATGCATTTCCTAACAAGTAGGTAAGGCTTGCATTAAGGCGTTCAAAACAGCGTTTGCTGGCGCTGTAAGCGCTCTAAACAGTGTTTCTGAGCATAACTTGGAGCAAAAGTGCAACTTTTGAAGAATGAACTGAAAACTCATATTTTGTTCTAAAACAGTGTTTGGATGTGATAACAAGCTGTTTTATCATGTTTGTAATGTTACACATCCATTTTCTAACAAGTAGTAAGTCTTGCATTAAGGCGTTCAAAACAGCGTTTGCTGGAGCTGTAAGCGCTCTAAACAGTGTTTCTGAGCATAACTTGGAGCAAAAGTGCAACTTTTGAAGAATGAACTGAAAACACATATTTTGTTCTAAAACAGTGTTTGGATGTGATAACAAGCTGTTTTATCATGTTTGTAATGTTACACATCCATTTTCTAACAAGTAGTAAGTCTTGCATTAAGGCGTTCAAAACAGCGTTTGCTGGCGCTGTAAGCGCTCTAAAACAGTGTTTCTGAGCATAACTTGGAGCAAAAGTGCAACTTTTGAAGAATGAACTGAAAACTCATATTTTGTTCTAAAACAGGTGTTTGGATGTGATAACAAGCTGTTTTATCATGTTTGTAATGTTACACATCCATTTTCTAACAAGTAGTAAGTCTTGCATTAAGGCGTTCAAAACAGCGTTTGCTGGCTCTGTAAGCGCTCTAAACAGTGTTTCTGAGCATAACTTGGAGCAAAAGTGCAACTTTTGAAGAATGAACTGAAAACACATATTTTGTTCTAAAACAGTGTTTGGATGTGATAACAAGCTGTTTTATCATGTTTGTAATGTTACACATCCATTTTCTAACAAGTAGTAAGTCTTGCATTAAGGCGTTCAAAACAGCGTTTGCTGGCGCTGTAAGCGCTCTAAACAGTGTTTCTGAGCATAACTTGGAGCAAAAGTGCAACTTTTGAAGAATGAACTGAAAACTCATATTTTGTTCTAAAACAGTGTTTGGATGTGATAACAAGCTGTTTTATCATGTTTGTAATGTTACACATGCATTTCCAAACAAGTAGTAAGTCTTGTATTAAGGCGTTCAAAACAGCGTTTGCTGGCTCTGTAAGCGCTCTAAACAGTGTTTCTGAGCATAACTTGGAGCAAAAGTGCAACTTTTGAAGAATGAACTGAAAACTCATATTTTGTTCCAAAACAGTGTTTGGATGTGATAACAAGCTGTCTTATCATGTTTGTAATGTTACACATGCATTTCCTAACAAGTAGGTAAGGCTTGCATTAAGGCGTTCAAAACAGCGTTTGCTGGCGCTGTAAGCGCTCTAAACAGTGTTTCTGAGCATAACTTGGAGCAAAAGTGCAACTTTTGAAGAATGAACTGAAAACTCATATTTTGTTCTAAAACAGTGTTTGGATGTGATAACAAGCTGTTTTATCATGTTTGTAATGTTACACATGCATTTCCTAACAAGTAGGTAAGGCTTGCATTAAGGCGTTCAAAAACAGCGTTTGCTGGCGTTGTAAGAGCTCTAAACAGTGTTTCTGAGCATAACTTGTGGCAAAAGTGCAACTTTTGAAGAATGAAAAGAAAACTCATATTTTGAATGAAAACAGTGTTTGGATGTGATAACAAGCTGTTTTATCATGTTTGTAATGTTACACATCCATTTTCTAACAAGTAGTAAGTCTTGTATTAAGGCGTTCAAAACAGCGTTTGCTGGCTCTGTAAGCGCTCTAAACAGTGTTTCTGAGCATAACTTGGAGCAAAAGTGCAACTTTTGAAGAATGAACTGAAAACTCATATTTTGTTCCAAAACAGTGTTTGGATGTGATAACAAGCTGTTTTATCATGTTTGTAATGTTACACATGCATTTCCAAACAAGTAGGTAAGGCTTGCATTAAGGCGTTCAAAACAGCGTTTGCTGGCGCTGTAAGCGCTCTAAACAGTGTTTCTGAGCATAACTTGGAGCAAAAGTGCAACTTTTGAAGAATGAACTGAAAACTCATATTTTGGTTCTAAAACAGTGTTTTGGATGTGATAACAAGCTGTTTTATCATGTTTGTAATGTTACACATCCATTTTCTAACAAGTAGTAAGTCTTGCATTAAGGCGTTCAAAACAGCGTTTGCTGGAGCTGTAAGCGCTCTAAACAGTGTTTCTGAGCATAACTTGGAGCAAAAGTGCAACTTTTGAAGAATGAACTGAAAACACATATTTTGTTCTAAAACAGTGTTTGGATGTGATAACAAGCTGTTTTATCATGTTTGTAATGTTACACATCCATTTTCTAACAAGTAGTAAGTCTTGCATTAAGGCGTTCAAAACAGCGTTTGCTGGCGCTGTAAGCGCTCTAAAACAGTGTTTCTGAGCATAACTTGGAGCAAAAGTGCAACTTTTGAAGAATGAACTGAAAACTCATATTTTGTTCTAAAACAGTGTTTGGATGTGATAACAAGCTGTTTTATCATGTTTGTAATGTTACACATGCATTTCCAAACAAGTAGTAAGTCTTGTATTAAGGCGTTCAAAAACAGCGTTTGCTGGCTCTGTAAGCGCTCTAAACAGTGTTTCTGAGCATAACTTGGAGCAAAAGTGCAACTTTTGAAGAATGAACTGAAAACTCATATTTTGTTCTAAAACAGTGTTTGGATGTGATAACAAGCTGTTTTATCATGTTTGTAATGTTACACATGCATTTCCTAACAAGTAGGTAAGGCTTGCATTAAGGCGTTCAAAACAGCGTTTGCTGGCGCTGTAAGCGCTCTAAACAGTGTTTCTGAGCATAACTTGGAGCAAAAGTGCAACTTTTGAAGAATGAACTGAAAACTCATATTTTGTTCCAAAACAGTGTTTGGATGTGATAACAAGCTGTTTTATCATGTTTGTAATGTTACACATGCATTTCCTAACAAGTAGGTAAGGCTTGCATTAAGGCGTTCAAAACAGCGTTTGCTGGCGCTGTAAGCGCTCTAAACAGTGTTTCTGAGCATAACTTGGAGCAAAAGTGCAACTTTTGAAGAATGAACTGAAAACTCATATTTTGTTCTAAAACAGTGTTTGGATGTGATAACAAGCTGTTTTATCATGTTTGTAATGTTACACATGCATTTCCTAACAAGTAGGTAAGGCTTGCATAAGGCGTTCAAAACAGCGTTTGCTGGCGCTGTAAGCGCTCTAAACAGTGTTTCTGAGCATAACTTGGAGCAAAAGTGCAACTTTTGAAGAATGAACTGAAAACTCATATTTTGTTCTAAAACAGTGTTTGGATGTGATAACAAGCTGTTTTATCATGTTTGTAATGTTACACATCCATTTTCTAACAAGTAGTAAGTCTTGCATTAAGGCGTTCAAAACAGCGTTTGCTGGAGCTGTAAGCGCTCTAAACAGTGTTTCTGAGCATAACTTGGAGCAAAAGTGCAACTTTTGAAGAATGAACTGAAAACACATATTTTGTTCTAAAACAGTGTTTGGATGTGATAACAAGCTGTTTTATCATGTTTGTAATGTTACACATCCATTTTCTAACAAGTAGTAAGTCTTGCATTAAGGCGTTCAAAACAGCGTTTGCTGGCGCTGTAAGCGCTCTAAACAGTGTTTCTGAGCATAACTTGGAGCAAAAGTGCAACTTTTGAAGAATGAACTGAAAACTCATATTTTGTTCTAAAACAGTGTTTGGATGTGATAACAAGCTGTTTTATCATGTTTGTAATGTTACACATCCATTTTCTAACAAGTAGTAAGTCTTGCATTAAGGCGTTCAAAACAGCGTTTGCTGGCTCTGTAAGCGCTCTAAACAGTGTTTCTGAGCATAACTTGGAGCAAAAGTGCAACTTTTGAAGAATGAACTGAAAACACATATTTTGTTCTAAAACAGTGTTTTGGATGTGATAACAAGCTGTTTTATCATGTTTGTAATGTTACACATCCATTTTCTAACAAGTAGTAAGTCTTGCATTAAGGCGTTCAAAACAGCGTTTGCTGGCGCTGTAAGCGCTCTAAACAGTGTTTCTGAGCATAACTTGGAGCAAAAGTGCAACTTTTGAAGAATGAACTGAAAACTCATATTTTGTTCTAAAACAGTGTTTGGATGTGATAACAAGCTGTTTTATCATGTTTGTAATGTTACACATGCATTTCCAAACAAGTAGTAAGTCTTGTATTAAGGCGTTCAAAACAGCGTTTGCTGGCTCTGTAAGCGCTCTAAACAGTGTTTCTGAGCATAACTTGGAGCAAAAGTGCAACTTTTGAAGAATGAACTGAAAACTCATATTTTGTTCCAAAACAGTGTTTTGGATGTGATAACAAGCTGTTTTATCATGTTTGTAATGTTACACATGCATTTCCTAACAAGTAGGTAAGGCTTGCATTAAGGCGTTCAAAACAGCGTTTGCTGGCGCTGTAAGCGCTCTAAACAGTGTTTCTGAGCATAACTTGGAGCAAAAGTGCAACTTTTGAAGAATGAACTGAAAACTCATATTTTGTTCTAAAACAGTGTTTGGATGTGATAACAAGCTGTTTTATCATGTTTGTAATGTTACACATGCATTTCCTAACAAGTAGGTAAGGCTTGCATTAAGGCGTTCAAAACAGCGTTTGCTGGCGTTGTAAGAGCTCTAAACAGTGTTTCTGAGCATAACTTGTGGCAAAAGTGCAACTTTTGAAGAATGAAAAGAAAACTCATATTTTGAATGAAAACAGTGTTTGGGATGTGATAACAAGCCTGTTTTATCATGTTTGTAATGTTACACATCCATTTTCTAACAAGTAGTAAGTCTTGCATTAAGGCGTTCAAAACAGCGTTTGCTGGCGCTGTAAGCGCTCTAAACAGTGTTTCTGAGCATAACTTGGAGCAAAAGTGCAACTTTTGAAGAATGAACTGAAAACTCATATTTTGTTCTAAAACAGTGTTTGGATGTGATAACAAGCTGTTTTATCATGTTTGTAATGTTACACATGCATTTCCTAACAAGTAGGTAAGGCTTGCATTAAGGCGTTCAAAACAGCGTTTGCTGGCGCTGTAAGCGCTCTAAACAGTGTTTCTGAGCATAACTTGGAGCAAAAGTGCAACTTTTGAAGAATGAAAAGAAAAACTCATATTTTGAATGAAAACAGTGTTTGGATGTGATAACAAGCTGTTTTATCATGTTTGTAATGTTACACATCCATTTTCTAACAAGTAGTAAGTCTTGCATTAAGGCGTTCAAAACAGCGTTTGCTGGCGCTGTAAGCGCTCTAAACAGTGTTTCTGAGCATAACTTGGAGCAAAAGTGCAACTTTTGAAGAATGAACTGAAAACTCATATTTTGTTCTAAAACAGTGTTTTGATGTGATAACAAGCTGTTTTATCATGTTTGTAATGTTACACATGCATTTCCAAACAAGTAGTAAGTCTTGTATTAAGGCGTTCAAAACAGCGTTTGCTGGCTCTGTAAGCGCTCTAAACAGTGTTTCTGAGCATAACTTGGAGCAAAAGTGCAACTTTTGAAGAATGAACTGAAAACTCATATTTTGTTCCAAAACAGTGTTTGGATGTGATAACAAGCTGTTTTATCATGTTTGTAATGTTACACATGCATTTCCTAACAAGTAGGTAAGGCTTGCATTAAGGCGTTCAAAACAGCGTTTGCTGGCGCTGTAAGCGCTCTAAACAGTGTTTCTGAGCATAACTTGGAGCAAAAGTGCAACTTTTGAAGAATGAACTGAAAACTCATATTTTGTTCTAAAACAGTGTTTGGATGTGATAACAAGCTGTTTTATCATGTTTGTAATGTTACACATCCATTTTCTAACAAGTAGTAAGTCTTGCATTAAGGCGTTCAAAACAGCGTTTGCTGGAGCTGTAAGCGCTCTAAACAGTGTTTCTGAGCATAACTTGGAGCAAAAGTGCAACTTTTGAAGAATGAACTGAAAACACATATTTTGTTCTAAAACAGTGTTTGGATGTGATAACAAGCTGTTTTATCATGTTTGTAATGTTACACATCCATTTTCTAACAAGTAGTAAGTCTTGCATTAAGGCGTTCAAAACAGCGTTTGCTGGCGCTGTAAGCGCTCTAAACAGTGTTTCTGAGCATAACTTGGAGCAAAAGTGCAACTTTTGAAGAATGAACTGAAAACTCATATTTTGTTCTAAAACAGTGTTTGGATGTGATAACAAGCTGTTTTATCATGTTTGTAATGTTACACATGCATTTCCAAACAAGTAGTAAGTCTTGTATTAAGGCGTTCAAAACAGCGTTTGCTGGCTCTGTAAGCGCTCTAAACAGTGTTTCTGAGCATAACTTGGAGCAAAAGTGCAACTTTTGAAGAATGAACTGAAAACTCATATTTTGTTCCAAAACAGTGTTTGGATGTGATAACAAGCTGTCTTATCATGTTTGTAATGTTACACATGCATTTCCTAACAAGTAGGTAAGGCTTGCATTAAGGCGTTCAAAACAGCGTTTGCTGGCGCTGTAAGCGCTCTAAACAGTGTTTCTGAGCATAACTTGGAGCAAAAGTGCAACTTTTGAAGAATGAACTGAAAACTCTTATTTTGTTCTAAAACAGTGTTTGGATGTGATAACAAGCTGTTTTATCATGTTTGTAATGTTACACATGCATTTCCTAACAAGTAGGTAAGGCTTGCATTAAGGCGTTCAAAACAGCGTTTGCTGGCGTTGTAAGAGCTCTAAACAGTGTTTCTGAGCATAACTTGTGGCAAAAGTGCAACTTTTGAAGAATGAAAAGAAAACTCATATTTTGAATGAAAACAGTGTTTGGATGTGATAACAAGCTGTTTTATCATGTTTGTAATGTTACACATCCATTTTCTAACAAGTAGTAAGTCTTGTATTAAGGCGTTCAAAACAGCGTTTGCTGGCTCTGTAAGCGCTCTAAACAGTGTTTCTGAGCATAACTTGGAGCAAAAGTGCAACTTTTGAAGAATGAACTGAAAACTCATATTTTGTTCCAAAACAGTGTTTGGATGTGATAACAAGCTGTTTTATCATGTTTGTAATGTTACACATGCATTTCCAAACAAGTAGTAAGTCTTGTATTAAGGCGTTCAAAACAGCGTTTGCTGGCTCTGTAAGCGCTCTAAACAGTGTTTCTGAGCATAACTTGGAGCAAAAGTGCAACTTTTGAAGAATGAACTGAAAACTCATATTTTGTTCCAAAACAGTGTTTGGATGTGATAACAAGCTGTTTTATCATGTTTGTAATGTTACACATGCATTTCCTAACAAGTAGTAAGGCTTGCATTAAGGCGTTCAAAACAGCGTTTGCTGGCGTTGTAAGAGCTCTAAACAGTGTTTCTGAGCATAACTTGTGGCAAAAGTGCAACTTTTGAAGAATGAAAAGAAAACTCATATTTTGAATGAAAACAGTGTTTGGATGTGATAACAAGCTGTTTTATCATGTTTGTAATGTTACACATCCATTTTCTAACAAGTAGTAAGTCTTGCATTAAGGCGTTCAAAACAGCGTTTGCTGGCGCTGTAAGCGCTCTAAACAGTGTTTCTGAGCATAACTTGGAGCAAAAGTGCAACTTTTGAAGAATGAACTGAAAACTCATATTTTGTTCTAAAACAGTGTTTTGATGTGATAACAAGCTGTTTTATCATGTTTGTAATGTTACACATGCATTTCCAAACAAGTAGTAAGTCTTGTATTAAGGCGTTCAAAACAGCGTTTGCTGGCTCTGTAAGCGCTCTAAACAGTGTTTCTGAGCATAACTTGGAGCAAAAGTGCAACTTTTGAAGAATGAACTGAAAACTCATATTTTGTTCCAAAACAGTGTTTGGATGTGATAACAAGCTGTTTTATCATGTTTGTAATGTTACACATGCATTTCCTAACAAGTAGGTAAGGCTTGCATTAAGGCGTTCAAAACAGCGTTTGCTGGCGCTGTAAGCGCTCTAAACAGTGTTTCTGAGCATAACTTGGAGCAAAAGTGCAACTTTTGAAGAATGAACTGAAAACTCATATTTTGTTCTAAAACAGTGTTTGGATGTGATAACAAGCTGTTTTATCATGTTTGTAATGTTACACATCCATTTTCTAACAAGTAGTAAGTCTTGCATTAAGGCGTTCAAAACAGCGTTTGCTGGAGCTGTAAGCGCTCTAAACAGTGTTTCTGAGCATAACTTGGAGCAAAAGTGCAACTTTTGAAGAATGAACTGAAACACATATTTTGTTCTAAAACAGTGTTTGGATGTGATAACAAGCTGTTTTATCATGTTTGTAATGTTACACATCCATTTTCTAACAAGTAGTAAGTCTTGCATTAAGGCGTTCAAAACAGCGTTTGCTGGCGCTGTAAGCGCTCTAAACAGTGTTTCTGAGCATAACTTGGAGCAAAAGTGCAACTTTTGAAGAATGAACTGAAAACTCATATTTTGTTCTAAAACAGTGTTTGGATGTGATAACAAGCTGTTTTATCATGTTTGTAATGTTACACATGCATTTCCAAACAAGTAGTAAGTCTTGTATTAAGGCGTTCAAAACAGCGTTTGCTGGCTCTGTAAGCGCTCTAAACAGTGTTTCTGAGCATAACTTGGAGCAAAAGTGCAACTTTTGAAGAATGAACTGAAAACTCATATTTTGTTCCAAAACAGTGTTTGGATGTGATAACAAGCTGTCTTATCATGTTTGTAATGTTACACATGCATTTCCTAACAAGTAGGTAAGGCTTGCATTAAGGCGTTCAAAACAGCGTTTGCTGGCGCTGTAAGCGCTCTAAACAGTGTTTCTGAGCATAACTTGGAGCAAAAGTGCAACTTTTGAAGAATGAACTGAAAACTCTTATTTTGTTCTAAAACAGTGTTTGGATGTGATAACAAGCTGTTTTATCATGTTTGTAATGTTACACATGCATTTCCTAACAAGTAGGTAAGGCTTGCATAAGGCGTTCAAAACAGCGTTTGCTGGCGTTGTAAGAGCTCTAAACAGTGTTTCTGAGCATAACTTGTGGCAAAAGTGCAACTTTTGAAGAATGAAAAGAAAACTCATATTTTGAATGAAAACAGTGTTTGGATGTGATAACAAGCTGTTTTATCATGTTTGTAATGTTACACATCCATTTTCTAACAAGTAGTAAGTCTTGTATTAAGGCGTTCAAAACAGCGTTTGCTGGCTCTGTAAGCGCTCTAAACAGTGTTTCTGAGCATAACTTGGAGCAAAAGTGCAACTTTTGAAGAATGAACTGAAAACTCATATTTTGTTCCAAAACAGTGTTTGGATGTGATAACAAGCTGTTTTATCATGTTTGTAATGTTACACATGCATTTCCAAACAAGTAGTAAGTCTTGTATTAAGGCGTTCAAAACAGCGTTTGCTGGCTCTGTAAGCGCTCTAAACAGTGTTTCTGAGCATAACTTGGAGCAAAAGTGCAACTTTTGAAGAATGAACTGAAAACTCATATTTTGTTCCAAAACAGTGTTTGGATGTGATAACAAGCTGTTTTATCATGTTTGTAATGTTACACATGCATTTCCTAACAAGTAGTAAGGCTTGCATTAAGGCGTTCAAAACAGCGTTTGCTGGCGTTGTAAGAGCTCTAAACAGTGTTTCTGAGCATAACTTGTGGCAAAAGTGCAACTTTTGAAGAATGAAAAGAAAACTCATATTTTGAATGAAAACAGTGTTTGGATGTGATAACAAGCTGTTTTATCATGTTTGTAATGTTACACATCCATTTTCTAACAAGTAGTAAGTCTTGCATTAAGGCGTTCAAAACAGCGTTTGCTGGCACTGTAAGCGCTCTAAACAGTGTTTCTGAGCATAACTTGGAGCAAAAGTGCAACTTTTGAAGAATGAACTGAAAACTCATATTTTGTTCTAAAACAGTGTTTGGATGTGATAACAAGCTGTTTTATCATGTTTGTAATGTTACACATGCATTTCCTAACAAGTAGGTAAGGCTTGCATTAAGGCGTTCAAAACAGCGTTTGCTGGCGCTGTAAGCGCTCTAAACAGTGTTTCTGAGCATAACTTGGAGCAAAAGTGCAACTTTTGAAGAATGAACTGAAAACTCATATTTTGTTCTAAAACAGTGTTTGGATGTGATAACAAGCTGTTTTATCATGTTTGTAATGTTACACATCCATTTTCTAACAAGTAGTAAGTCTTGCATTAAGGCGTTCAAAACAGCGTTTGCTGGAGCTGTAAGCGCTCTAAACAGTGTTTCTGAGCATAACTTGGAGCAAAAGTGCAACTTTTGAAGAATGAACTGAAAACACATATTTTGTTCTAAAACAGTGTTTGGATGTGATAACAAGCTGTTTTATCATGTTTGTAATGTTACACATGCATTTCCAAACAAGTAGTAAGTCTTGTATTAAGGCGTTCAAAACAGCGTTTGCTGGCTCTGTAAGCGCTCTAAACAGTGTTTCTGAGCATAACTTGGAGCAAAAGTGCAACTTTTGAAGAATGAACTGAAAACTCATATTTTGTTCCAAAACAGTGTTTGGATGTGATAACAAGCTGTTTTATCATGTTTGTAATGTTACACATGCATTTCCTAACAAGTAGGTAAGGCTTGCATTAAGGCGTTCAAAACAGCGTTTGCTGGCGCTGTAAGCGCTCTAAACAGTGTTTCTGAGCATAACTTGGAGCAAAAGTGCAACTTTTGAAGAATGAACTGAAAACTCATATTTTGTTCTAAAACAGTGTTTGGATGTGATAACAAGCTGTTTTATCATGTTTGTAATGTTACACATGCATTTCCTAACAAGTAGGTAAGGCTTGCATTAAGGCGTTCAAAACAGCGTTTGCTGGCGTTGTAAGAGCTCTAAACAGTGTTTCTGAGCATAACTTGTGGCAAAAGTGCAACTTTTGAAGAATGAAAAGAAAACTCATATTTTGAATGAAAACAGTGTTTGGATGTGATAACAAGCTGTTTTATCATGTTTGTAATGTTACACATCCATTTTCTAACAAGTAGTAAGTCTTGCATTAAGGCGTTCAAAACAGCGTTTGCTGGCGCTGTAAGCGCTCTAAACAGTGTTTCTGAGCATAACTTGGAGCAAAAGTGCAACTTTTGAAGAATGAACTGAAAACTCATATTTTTGTTCTAAAACAGTGTTTGGATGTGATAACAAGCTGTTTTATCATGTTTGTAATGTTACACATGCATTTCCTAACAAGTAGGTAAGGCTTGCATTAAGGCGTTCAAAACAGCGTTTGCTGGCGCTGTAAGCGCTCTAAACAGTGGTTTCTGAGCATAACTTGGAGCAAAAGTGCAACTTTTGAAGAATGAACTGAAAACTCATATTTTGTTCTAAAACAGTGTTTGGATGTGATAACAAGCTGTTTTATCATGTTTGTAATGTTACACATGCATTTCCTAACAAGTAGGTAAGGCTTGCATTAAGGCGTTCAAAACAGCGTTTGCTGGCGCTGTAAGCGCTCTAAACAGTGTTTCTGAGCATAACTTGGAGCAAAAGTGCAACTTTTGAAGAATGAACTGAAAACTCATATTTTGTTCTAAAACAGTGTTTGGATGTGATAACAAGCTGTTTTATCATGTTTGTAATGTTACACATGCATTTCCTAACAAGTAGGTAAGGCTTGCATTAAGGCGTTCAAAACAGCGTTTGCTGGCGTTGTAAGAGCTCTAAACAGTGTTTCTGAGCATAACTTGTGGCAAAAGTGCAACTTTTGAAGAATGAAAAGAAAACTCATATTTTGAATGAAAAACAGTGTTTGGATGTGATAACAAGCTGTTTTATCATGTTTGTAATGTTACACATCCATTTTCTAATAAGTAGTAAGTCTTGTATTAAGGCGTTCAAAACAGCGTTTGCTGGCTCTGTAAGCGCTCTAAACAGTGTTTCTGAGCATAACTTGGAGCAAAAGTGCAACTTTTGAAGAATGAACTGAAAACTCATATTTTGTTCCAAAACAGTGTTTGGATGTGATAACAAGCTGTTTTATCATGTTTGTAATGTTACACATGCATTTCCAAACAAGTAGTAAGTCTTGTATTAAGGCGTTCAAAACAGCGTTTGCTGGCTCTGTAAGCGCTCTAAACAGTGTTTCTGAGCATAACTTGGAGCAAAAGTGCAACTTTTGAAGAATGAACTGAAAACTCATATTTTGTTCCAAAACAGTGTTTGGATGTGATAACAAGCTGTTTTATCATGTTTGTAATGTTACACATGCATTTCCTAACAAGTAGTAAGGCTTGCATTAAGGCGTTCAAAACAGCGTTTGCTGGCGTTGTAAGAGCTCTAAACAGTGTTTCTGAGCATAACTTGTGGCAAAAGTGCAACTTTTGAAGAATGAAAAGAAAACTCATATTTGAATGAAAACAGTGTTTGGATGTGATAACAAGCTGTTTTATCATGTTTGTAATGTTACACATCCATTTTCTAACAAGTAGTAAGTCTTGCATTAAGGCGTTCAAAACAGCGTTTGCTGGCACTGTAAGCGCTCTAAACAGTGTTTCTGAGCATAACTTGGAGCAAAAGTGCAACTTTTGAAGAATGAACTGAAAACTCATATTTTGTTCTAAAACAGTGTTTGGATGTGATAACAAGCTGTTTTATCATGTTTGTAATGTTACACATGCATTTCCTAACAAGTAGGTAAGGCTTGCATTAAGGCGTTCAAAACAGCGTTTGCTGGCGCTGTAAGCGCTCTAAACAGTGTTTCTGAGCATAACTTGGAGCAAAAGTGCAACTTTTGAAGAATGAACTGAAAACTCATATTTTGTTCTAAAACAGTGTTTGGATGTGATAACAAGCTGTTTTATCATGTTTGTAATGTTACACATCCATTTTCTAACAAGTAGTAAGTCTTGCATTAAGGCGTTCAAAACAGCGTTTGCTGGAGCTGTAAGCGCTCTAAACAGTGTTTCTGAGCATAACTTGGAGCAAAAGTGCAACTTTTGAAGAATGAACTGAAAACACATATTTTGTTCTAAAACAGTGTTTGGATGTGATAACAAGCTGTTTTATCATGTTTGTAATGTTACACATCCATTTTCTAACAAGTAGTAAGTCTTGCATTAAGGCGTTCAAAACAGCGTTTGCTGGCGCTGTAAGCGCTCTAAACAGTGTTTCTGAGCATAACTTGGAGCAAAAGTGCAACTTTTGAAGAATGAACTGAAAACTCATATTTTGTTCCAAAACAGTGTTTGGATGTGATAACAAGCTGTTTTATCATGTTTGTAATGTTACACATGCATTTCCTAACAAGTAGTAAGGCTTGCATTAAGGCGTTCAAAACAGCGTTTGCTGGCGTTGTAAGAGCTCTAAACAGTGTTTCTGAGCATAACTTGTGGCAAAAGTGCAACTTTTGAAGAATGAAAAGAAAACTCATATTTTGAATGAAAACAGTGTTTGGATGTGATAACAAGCTGTTTTATCATGTTTGTAATGTTACACATCCATTTTCTAACAAGTAGTAAGTCTTGCATTAAGGCGTTCAAAACAGCGTTTGCTGGCACTGTAAGCGCTCTAAACAGTG
>NW_027507162.1:0-92205 GCF_052324685.1 Brachyhypopomus gauderio
GGAGAGCAGCAACTATTTCTGGTGGGGGGTTCAGTGCAGTCTTTTTGTGCGTGTGTGGGGTCAGATCAGTGTTGGTGTGTGTCAGTTCTGTGTCTGGGAGTTGAGGAGCCTGACTGCCTGGTGAACAAAGCTATTACAGAGTCTGGAGGTGGAGGCTCGGATGCTCCTGTATCTTTTGCCGGACGGCATCAGAGTGAAGAGACCGTGTGATGGGTGGGTTGGGTCTTCCACAATGCTGGTGACTTTGCGGATGCAGCGTGTGGTGTAGATGTCACTGATGGAGGGGAGAGAGACACCAATGATCTTCTCGGCTATCCTCACTATCCGCTGTAGGGTCTTGGGCTCCGAGATGTTGCAGCTCCTGAACCAGACGGTAATGCAGGCGCTCAGGATGCTCTCTACAGTCCCTCTGTAGAACATGGTGAGGATGGGAGGTGGAAGGTGTGCTTTCCTCAGTCTACAGGAAGTAGAGACGCTGCTGGGCTTTGTTATGGAGCTTGTGTTGAGGGACCAGGAGAGGTGCGTGAATAACAGCAATTCAGACTTTCTACCCTGTAAGAGAGAGAGAGAAAAGTTGTGAGGGAAAAAGAATTAAAGCAATGAGACAAGCTGGTGTCTTTGTGTGTGTGTGTGTGTGTGTGTGTGTGTGTGTGTGTGTGTGTGTTTGTGCAATGGGACTGAATAATCTCACCATTTTAAATGAAGTCCCAGTGAAAGTCCATCAGTCTTCTCAGCAGAGTGGATACATGTGGGTTGACTGTTGTCATCTTTTTGCTGGTGGCTTTGCCAGTTTTTTTGGGCAAGTCTTTGCCCCGTCCAGCCTTGGTGCCTCACTCAGGGTTTATACCAATGAAGCGCCTGAAAAATAATAGTGTCTCTTCAGACAGTGTAAAACTCAATTTGTGTAACTCACTTACATTAACAACACAACAAAAAGCAGAAAATGTTTTGTTCACAATAGTATACCATTAAAGAGATAAGAAACACATGTTTTAGTGAAAATACCTAACCTTTGGATGAATTCAAGAGTGCACGAGGCCTCTTCTTGGTATTCGAGATTGAAGATGTAGAAGATAGAAAATAAGGCAGCAAGCCCTGTCAAGAAGGTGGGTTGCATCCCCTCACATATTACATGGCCCTCAAGGCTGACCATCCAGCGCTGAATACAGTGTCCTGCTGTTCCACCTGAAACATGACAAAAAAATTCCTGTCAAATTCTTTTGAAATACAGCAAATTACAACCTTGTGTGTGAACCCTTGATAAATTGACACATGACATACATACACACACACAACACACACATGTGTAGAGTGTATTTTTTCAATGGAAACTTAGATCTGCATGAAGAACTAGTCCTGTGGTGTTCTCTGAGAAATGAGCCATCAGAAGCTGGGTGACATTTTCGAAAGGTCCTTTTGCAATTAGGGATACAACACTGCAGTTTTAAATTGTGCATATTTCTGTGAATTTTCACGTGTCTCACATAGGCAACTGAGCAGTTACACTGATATGCACATATCTGACAAGAAAACATAATTGCAAACTTGACTGTTATGATTCAATAAATGTACTTACTAAAATAAATGAAAGTACTTAATGTGATCAGTAGCGCAGCATCAAATACTCTTGAGTACCTGTAATGTCAAAGAAATATGTCACACTCACCAAACATTGAATAGGTCAAATAATACTGCTATGGGCTGCCATAGATTCATTAATTAATGGCAAACATGGTAACACCAATGGTAATTTATATTAAACCACAATAGAAAAACAGTCTTACACTGACTAAAAAAATAGTGAGTTACAGTAAAGGAAATCTTCTTCAGCACTCAATTTCTGAACTAAAATTTAAAATCTGGAATACCACCCAATAATCAGCAGGAAAAGAAGTCTAATGTTATGTTGTGCGGTGTATTTACATCAATAAGCATCATTACACTTCACAAATTCACTAATAAAATTATGTTTTTTTCTGTTTGCAGACACTAGAAAAAGACCTGCAGTCCAGAAGATTGAGGTCCAATAGAATGTTCCTGCTTGAAAACCCCACTTTTGACCTGAAAATGAAAAGGCTCAGAGATGGAAACATTTCTGTCTTTGAAGAAAACCAGGTAAATATTTGTATTAAAACATGGGTAAAGTCCAAAGACATGTTTAGATATTAGCCTGACATATTGTTTTTCTTTGTCCTGGTCTTGGATACTTTGGATACCTGTCTTGCACATAGTTTACCCGGCTACAAGTACACCTACTTTATCAACAAGCCCTTTAAAACACTTGAAGGTCCATGTTTTAAACCAGGAACATGTTCATGGACCAAGGTGTAAAATAGTGAGCTAATTAAATACTCTTATTATACGCTATTATAATACACTATTTTGTCATTTTAGTAGAGCTTACCTTTTTTTAAGAGCTCCAGCAATTTAATTACTGAATATTGTGCTTATTTCATATTTTTTTTAGACTGAAGCCATCATTGAGAAGACTTTTGCAGTCCTAAAATATGACCGATCAAGTTTAAAAAGAACATCCTTCGTTTCAGAGGTCATGACACCAGAGGTAAGAACTTTTTATATATTTATTAAAACATCTTTTATTTTTATTAACATTAAATCTGAACAATCTGCTGTTTTTTTCTGATTATTTTTTGACGCCAGCGATCCTACCGGGCAATAAATAAGGGGCTCCGTCTCATCTCTGATCATAACCGAACCGCACTGTAGAAGAGAAACGAAAGGAGCTATACCAAACGGATTTTTCTTGACCATTGGAGTTCAGACGTTGGAAAGAAGACATTGGACAAATATACATCTAAGTTTATATATTTTAAATAGGCAGGTTTGGCATGTTTATCTGTAAAAAACTGCTATGTTTATAGATATTGGCAGCTGGGATATGTCAGAACAGAAACAATAAATAAGTGTATTTAATGTAGGCTAATATGGGCTGTCTACTTAGTGGGACAAACAATATTAACAAACTGCTTATATTATAATCATGACTTTGAACAAAGGAGACAAGTTGCGGAACATGGATAAAAGGAGAGGAAGTATACCCTTTCCTCCCTTCAACCTGCAGAGTTTACACCGGAGGAGCATACCAGTGGACCACCGCGAGTTCTGCTCCACCATGCCCTCAGTGCAGAGCGCCGAGCTCTCCACACTCACGCGCTGCACCTCCTACGGTCCCGGGGAGCAGCACTGTGACAGCTGCGTGTCTGATTCATCCGACTCTGTCATCTCCTCCGGGAGCGACTCCCATGGACACACCTACAAGGTTGTGCTTCTTGGCGAGCTCAACGTAGGGAAGTCGAGTCTGGCGAGGATATTTGGTGGAGTTGAGGACAGTCACGACTCAGAGGAGACAGGTAAAGTCTTGGTGCCAATGTGGGCACTTTTGTTGTTGCGAGATAATGCTTGCTTTTTAGTAGAACATGTTCCAAGGACATGGGATTAAGCTAATTCAAGGACCTCACAATCTGGTCTGACTAACAGACAGTGTAATGGGTCATATGGGAGAGCAGGTAAAGGTGTATTGATTTCTGCTATTTCCAGCCAGCCACAGCTGCACCCATTACTCAAATAGAGCTTAGGTAGTTGTAGTCAAACACCAGGCAGAGTGGGTGTAAAAGATTAATACACTGGCTCTAAAGGAAAACTCCACGGTCAGGGCTCAGATTGATGGATGATTTGTCAAAATCCTACTGTCTAGATACTGGGATAGGTGACTCTGGTACTGTGATAAGAGATGCTGAGTACTTCAGAATAAATGTTCTTATTTCTTACTTCCTTCTTCCCATCAGGAAACACATATGATAGGTCAATCATCGTCAACGAAGAAGAGACAAATCTGCTTTTGTAGGACATATGGGAACAGGTGAGCGAGTCACTCGCTGATAACAACCACCTAAAACCACAGGATTGGTGATACGCCACAGAGCGTTCTGCGCCTTTTGTATTAACCGGGTGCCATTCCACAGGATAACAGCCAGTGGCTGAAGGATCAGTGCATGTGGATGGGCGACGCCTACATCATTGTAAACTCGGTGACGGACAAGTCCAGCTTTGAGAAGGCTTCGGAGCTGCGCATACAGCTTCGCTGGGCGCACCAGTCGGAAAACATCCCCGTCATCCTGGTGGGAAACAAGAGTGACCTGGGGCGCTCCAGAGAATTGTCAGTAGACGGTTAGTTGCGCATCATCTTTTCCAGGGGGCTCGCTCCTTAAACCATGTGATTGAGAAGATAGGCCCCCATGTCCCCCCCTCCCTAGGCAGCTGAGGTGAAAGCTGCAAGCGTTTAGCCGCCGCTAGCTGACTGATGCATGGTAGACTCGGCAAAATAAACACGGCCACTGCTTCTTCCCGGAGATTAGCCCCTGATGACAAACCAATGTCCCTCAAGTCCCGCAGAGCTACCTTCAGGGTTCCCACGGGTCCTTGAAATCCTTGAAAGTTTGTGAATCTGAAAAAATAAGTTCAAGGCCCTGGAAAGTTTTTGAAAACAGGCATAAAAGACAGCCGTCCTTGACGGTCCTTGATCTCATTATATGGCTTTGCTCCTCTGTTTTATGTATGTACTGTATGTGTATATGCATATGTGTATTATTGTTATTATTATTATTATTTGTCTACTGTCAACATGTCATTATTTTGCACAGGGCTTATGCTGACTTTTACTTGGCAAAGTTTGGTCATTCTCCTGTAGAGAAATTTGTTTGTTTGTTCAGCACCGAAAGCAAGTGTTTCCTGTAGGTAGTTGTTGATCCTTCAACAACTATAGCCATTTTACGTGAATGTCGTCATCTCAGATGTGCATCGCTAACTTGCCAGTCATGTTGAGTGTGAGTGAAGTTTTCGTAGAATCAGCGCTTAATGTCATGCACAAAAAATTTCAGGATGCATGGCTTGAAATGACATTCAGTCTTTTGAATTTGCGTTGTATTAACATCGTTTTTTGATAACATATTCAGGGGTAAGAGTAGGTAAATGCTGGCAGGTGCAGTCCTTGAATTTGAGGAAGTTGGTCCTGGAAAGTCATTGAAAGGTCCTTGAATTTTATGTTAACCAAGGTGTGGGAACCCTGATGAACACTGAACACTGACCCTCTTTTCTCGCCTCCTCTTTTCGCTGTATGGCCCACCTAACCCCAATTATTTTTATTACTACTGTACTGTATTTTACAGAATTGTTTTCTTTTGATTCTTACATAAAAATAAAAGTTGTCCTCCAAAGATTAGTGTTAATGAAAAAGTAGTTTTTTGAACAGGTCTAGTGAGCCAAACGCCCCACCTGCCCTGTAGTAAATAGTTGTACATAATTAAAAAAATGTAAATATCAAATCAAATCCAATGAAATATATTTTGGTTTTCCACAACACATGTTGTCACAAAGCAGCTTTACAGGATTTACAAGTTTTAAATATGTTGTTATATGTTTATTATGTGTGTATAGTTGTACTTGTAGTGAAGGAGCACTGTTTGATAATAATAAAAAATGATCAAATCCTCTTGGGGCGGACATTTAATCCTTTATAAGGTAAAGATACATTGATAATTCAATTGAATAAAAAATATACTATTAGTTTATATTAATAATCAAATGAAGGAAATGATAATATATCAAAGATTTGACTTCACTCTCAGCCGACAATTAGCTGGATGCTAACGTTATATTGGAAATCCCATAGGAATGCTATCGGAAATTAGCATTATCATGGCGGTGCTAATTGGCTTTCTAAAACAGCAAAGAGCGAGCAGGCTGTTTGTCTAATGTAAACCATTAGTAGTAATGAAGAAAAGGTTTTCCTGTAGCGTTGGCTTGGTTCGGGCCAGTCCCCCCTCAACCAAGGCATACCGGCTATTAGCCAGGATCAGGAGGTCACAGTGGGGTTTGAATCCTGCACTGAGTGGCCTGTCGCCCAACACCTTATCCACTGACCTACAGGACAACCAATTATGCTTAAAACAAAAAAAACATTTGAAGACATCAAATCCTCTTGGGGTGGACATTTAATCCTTTATAAGGTAAAGATACATTGATAATTCAATTTAATAAAAAATATACTATTCGTTTCATTAATAATCAAATGAAGGAAATGATAATATATCAAACATTTGACTTCACTCTCGGCCGACAATTAGCTCCATGCTAATGTTATATTGGAAATCCCATACGAATGCTAGCGGAAATTAGCATTATCATGGCGATGCTAATTGGCTTTCTAAAACACCAAGTACAACATCTATCAATAAGGTCGCTTTTTTATTTATACCATTAGTTTCATTAATAATCAAATGAAAGAAATGATAATATATTAAAGATTTGACTTCACTCTCGGCCGACAATTAGCTGGATGCTAATGTTATATTGGAAATCCCATAGGAATGCTATCGGAAATTAGCATTATCATGGCGGTGCTAATTGGCTTTCTAAAACAGCAAAGAGCGAGCAGGCTGTTTGTCTAATGTAAACCATTAGTAGTAATGAAGAAAAGGTTTTCCTGTAGCGTTGGCTTGGTTCGGGCCAGTCCCCCCTCAACCGATGCATACCGGCTATTAGCCAGGATCAGGAGGTCACAGTGGGGTTTGAATCCTGCACTGAGTGGCCTGTCGCCCAACACCTTATCCACTGACCTACAGGACAACCAATTATGCTTAAAACAAAAAAAACATTTGAAGACATCAAATCCTCTTGGGGTGGACATTTAATCCTTTATAAGGTAAAGATACATTGATAATTCAATTTAATAAAAAATATACTATTCGTTTCATTAATAATCAAATGAAGGAAATGATAATATATCAAACATTTGACTTCACTCTCGGCCGACAATTAGCTCCATGCTAATGTTATATTGGAAATCCCATACCAATGCTACCGGAAATTAGCATTATCATGGCGGTGCTAATTGGCTTTCTAAAACACCAAGTACAACATCTATCAATAAGGTCGCTTTTTTATTTATACCATTAGTTTCATTAATAATCAAATGAAAGAAATTATAATATATCAAAGATTTGACTTCACTCTCGGCCGACAATTAGCTCCATGCTAATGTTATATTGGAAATCCCATACGAATGGTACCGGAAATTAGCATTATCATGGCGGTGCTAATTGGCTTCACCAAGTACTCTCTCTGTCTCTCTCTCTCTCTCTCTATCTATCTATCTATCTATCTATCTATCTATCTATCTATCTATCTATCTATCTATCTATCTGCTAAATAATTGGGGAAAAAATTGTTTGAATCTATTCTAGACAGAAAATACCCAATAAAGCCAATGAGAGTATCAAACAAATACATGTGCTATATATTTACAGAGGATATTAGTAGCGGTAGTATTAGACTTTCTGGGTGCACCACAGAGCTGCTGCCTCATTCTTGCTCTGTTAATTAACATAATAAAGGGTGATGTTTGGTCCTGCTGATTGCTGGCAAGACAGAGGGGAAGGAGGGGTGATGTCCTGACGATTAGGATACAGAAATATCTGTATTTCTCTTTCTTTAATTCCCAGGAGAGTCTGGGACCCGACAGCGTTCAAGGCCATCATCGCGTGGTCGACGTGGCTGACGGTCCGGTGGAGCTGCGTCACCAGGCTTTTGTGACATAGCAGAGGGTGGACGGCATCGTTGCTCTCCGGGACAAACTGCCAGAGAGCGACAAAGGCGGGGCTTTCTGCCCGCCATGTCACAGACACCGACTGGTGAAGGGACGGTTCAAAAGCAGCCATTCGTAGACCTCTGTTGTCGCTGGGACACAGAGTCTGAAGCGGTAGGCAAACCTTCAGTAATCCAGTAGCTTCAGGATTTTCTAGGTTGGCTTGTACAGTGACAATAGTTCTCTAGCCCATGATACACTGGATGTTGTTTTGCCATTCTGGAGTATGGCAAGGATTAAAACACTAGACCAAATGCAGTCAATCACTTCATGATCCTCCATGAGAAATACAGGAAAATAGTCAAAAACAAGAGAAGAGACAACACAACAGAGGAAGAGAAAGGAACTGCAATGAGTGATTGACTGCATTTGGTCTAGTAAGTGTTTTAATCCTTGCCATACTCCAGAATGGCGATACACCTGGCGATTAGTAGGAAGTTGACAGCCACTGATGCTGGAGCTGGGCTGCCCAATGAGATACACATGACCGGAACACCTTGTGGCAGGAGATTTTTCCACCTTTCTTCTCTTCTCTGTTGGTTCGTCCTGTTCACTTGTATCGCTGACCACTTTCCCGCTGTGCAGATGTCTTACAGATGCCACGATCTCAGCAGTTCACAATCTTAAATTAAGATATAAAGCTTAGTTGGTTCAAACCTATTTCTCAATGTAATGTGTGATCATTGTGATATATGTACAATAGAGTAACATTTTTGAGATAGTCATGTACAGTGTTGCGATAACGGCGTCATTTTGTCAGTAACGGGATAATATAATTAATTACTTTTCCTGTCGTTACAACGCCGTTGACGTTACTGGTCATTAAAAGCGGTGCGTTACTATATATTGATATACTAACAGTAATGCGAGCGGACCACTGCCCAGGCTAGTGAGGAGTAACAGATCTCGATAGGTCACAGTCCTCGGTGTAACACCTGTTTAACTTAACAAGGCTAAGGCAGCGTTATGGTAGCCAATCCGAGCCAGTGTTTTTACACGCGCGCCAAAGCACACCAGTGACACGACAAAAACGGAGAAGAGACAGAAATAGCGAGTCAGAAGCAAGCCGAAGAAAAATTATCATTTTCAAGGTGGCGATATAAACATTATTTAAGAAAATACTTGAAGTTCCTGAATGTCTACCAGACTGGGTATTTGATTTATTTAAGAATAGAGGTTTTATTCTTAAGTTTACTTCTGTTCTGAACAATCCAGTTGTTTCAGGTTGAGAGAATTTAATTTAATTTGATAGATGTCAATGTAAATATGTAAATAGATGTAGTTTGGCCTTTGAATAATCTGTTACATATTTACCACATCACATATCTTTCTTCTCCGAGGTTCACTTGGGGAGTAACACTGCAGTTGGAGCCTACAATTCCAGTATCATCACTCCGACATGGAATGAAAACCTGGCGTTCATCATAAGACATTTACATTGACAATATCAGCACCCAGAACTTTCATTCTAGTTACCTTATACTTAGCCTGATTGTGTGATTTATTTGTAACTTGTGTATTAGTCTGTATAATTAGTTTTTGTGTAATTTGTGTGTTAACGGGCCGCCCAATGGAGGATGGGTTCCCTTTTGAGTCTTGGTCCTCCCAAGGTTTCTTCCTATTCCCCACCATCTAGGGAGTTTTTCCTTGCCACTGTCGCCTTTGGCTTGCTCATAAGGGATTTGGACCCATAGTATTGTTAACTTTGTAAATACTGTAAAGCGCTTTGTGACAACATATGTTGTGAAAAGCGCTATACAAATATATTTGATATTTGATTTAAATGCACTTTATATAGTGTAACTGTTTACTTTTGCTTTTTATTATTATTATTATTTACAAAGATTTGGGATTTTAAAGGATTTTATCCTGCACTGGTCTGTTGATGTGCAATAAATACTCATTTCAACTGACTGTGAAAACTGCTTTTTCAAAAAATCCTTATTCATTGGCATATAACTTTTTTTTTACTGTAATGCAAATAGTTACTTTCCCTGGTAACGAGTTACTTGTATTATAGAGTAATTCAGTTACTAACTCAGTTACGTTTTTGAACAAGTAGTGAGTAACTATAACTAATTACTTTTTTAAAGTAACGTTCCCAACACTGGTCATGTATCATAAGATGTCATCCTTTCCAAGCATCAAAAATATGTATGTTTTTGCATTAAATATAGTTGAAATGTACATAGTGTCTATGTGTTTTATACCAGATAAATGAAAATGTTATTACCTATCGTTTGGTACCAATTTCAAAGCCATAGCATCAATCTCTGGGAATGTAGTTTTAACACTAGGAGTCCCAGCATTTTCATTCCACACTTTTTCTACCTGGTCTCCACCAGGGGGCAGTTCTGGGGATATTTGCATTCCATTAGGCCACCCTTTGTTATGTACATGCAGCCACTTATAGGTAGACGGGTGAGGGGGGGGTGATGGTGTGAACCATCAGTTCATTGTTCTGCTGGATGTGTTTAAAATTAAAAAAACGCTTTTGGCTGCTAGAACGCGCTAAATGACGTCATCTCCGCACATACAGGTATGTTTGTGTTTTTGAACCTAAGGTTGTGGGGGAGGGTGAAAAAGAAAAGCGTTTGAGTGTGTCTTTGAGCTGATTAATTATTTCTTTTTTTCCATATAGTACTGTACTATACAGTGGTGTACTATACACCAACACATGGTTGCCCGGAAGAACAAGAAGATGGCCTTCCGACAAAAGTCCAAGACCTGCCACAACCTCACAGTGCTCTGAGAGAGCCGGACTCTGTCGGCCTCCTCCTAGGCTGCTAAGACCACAAGCTGTGTTTTCAACACTAACCCCACGGACTAGACAACTGAACAGGCATATATTTGTATATTTTATATTGTAAAAACAGAACATGAGGGATTATGGGAGCCTAAACTGATGATGAAAAGTCGATGTTGACAGACTTGCATGTGTGACGGGCAGGGTGAGTGAAACAAAAAGGAAACGATCACGCCAAGTCTTAGGGAAAATGTATGGTTTAATAGAATAAGTGCGTAAACCAAAAACCCGTGACTTGTTCAAAATTAAGGGTATAATAACCAGCGGTCAACTGGTACAAAGACAAGACATACATAGACAAACAAACGACCCTCAGGTGAGACGGATCGCGGGCTCCGCCCACCTGAGGGACAAACACCACAACAACAACAAAAACACGACTGTGAGACGGATCACGGGCTCCGCCAACTTGAGGGACAAACACCACAACAACAACAACAACAAGACTGTGAGACGGATCGCGGGCTCCGCCCACCTGAGGGACAAACACCACAACAACAACAACAACATGAAGACACAGGAACAGGCTAGAGGTGAGTTGCAAGATCTCCTGACAGGACTCGTTGAGAGTTCCTTTCAAAGTTCCTTCTGCAAAAAAAAAGATTTTTTTTCAACACGCCCTTATTAAATATTAAATGGTAATAACAGGTTAATATTTTTCAGCTGATTTCTGTAAATGTAAGAGTCTCTCTTATTTATATTACTAGCTATTGAACAGGTTGATGTCAGTAAATTAGCAAACGTGTAATCAGCATAGGATTCTGTATGAATGTCTCTTGGTCACCTACATGCAGGGTGCAAGAGACCTCAGTCTTGTCCAAGGGAGCCTGTGAGGGTTCCTGACAGATGTCGAGAACACATATTTCATAGTTCCTTCTGCAAAAAAATTTTTTTCAAGAAGCCCTTATTAAATATTGTGTGGTAATAACAGGTGAATATTTTTCAGCTGATCTGTGTTAATGTAAACTTCAGTAAATTAGCAAATGTGTTTTTTGTATGAATGTTTCTTGATCACCTAGAGGTGGAAGATGAGAAGAAAAGTCCAGAACAGGTGTTTCTGCAACAACAAAAATTTTTTTTTCAACATACTCTAATTTTACATGAGAATGTCAGATGAATGTTTTTAATTTGAGCTGTTTTTATGCTTGTTTTTCTGGTATTGACATTAATAGGGGTTTTACCAGGGTGATGTGATCAGTATCACAGTACAGCCCCTGACCCATAATAATAATAATAATAATAATAATAATAATAATAATAATTTCCACTTATATAGCGCCTTTCAAAGTACCCAAGGATGCTTTACAGAGAAATACAAAAAAGAACAAAGACAAGAACAAAACAGACAAAAATAACAACAAAAATAGAAAGAAAAGAGAAATCCTATAGAACAGACCTATTTTCTGTTTCTTTTTCTCTTATTTTTCACTTAATGGCTCTAGCAATAAACTCCAAAGTTACGTAACGCTACCTAGGAGTAACTGTGTTTGTTTCCTGTGAATTCTGATTATTGCAATTTATTAATGATTTTCAAAAGGAAAAGACTTCCAGTACTGCTACAAGCATAAAGATACACAGTGAATAAACCATTTACATGAATCGTACTGATGCTGATGTGTTAATGTAAACTTCTATGGTATTGATATTAATAAGTATTGAACAAGTTGATGTCAGTAAATTAGCAAATGTGTTTTCAGTATGGGATTTTGTATGAATGTCTCTTGATCACCTAGAGGTGGAAGGTCAGAAGAATAGTCCTGGAGAAAGTGGAAGAGATCATCGATCATCTTATCCAGATCATCGGTCACAGGAGCTTCTGCAACAACAAAAAAAAATTTCTTCAACATACACTAATCAATTTTACATGAGAATGTCAGATGAATGTTTTTCAGTTGAGCTGTGTTGATGCTTGTTTTTCTGGTATTGACATTAATAGAGGTTTTACCAGGGTGATGTGATCAGTATCACAGTACAGCCCCTGACCCATAATAATGAACTCCAAAGTTACTTAACGCTACCTAGGAGTAACATGTAACTGTGTTTGTTTCCTGTGAATTCTAATTATTGCAATTTATTAATGATTTTCTAAAGGGAAAGACTTTCAGTACTGCTACAAGCATAAAGATACACAGTGAATAAACCATTTACATGAACCTTACTGATACTGAGCTTTACTGAACTGTGTTCAAAGAAAAATACCTTAAATAAGTCCCTATACATGCCACAAAATAAGTTGTTAACATTGTACTCATTCACTCACTCAAGGGAATGATGTTTTCTGTCTCCTCTTTTGCTTTTCTTTTAGCTTTTAGTTTGATTTCTCTTCTGGACTCCTTGTTCATGTCTGTGTCTGTTGACTCGTCCTGGATTCCCCCTGCACACCAACACCAGAGACACTTCATTTTGGCAAACATGGTCAGTTGCGTCACACTACACAATCTGATCTGAAATTATAGTGTACATGGAATGATCCTCATATGTGTCATTATTATGACATCAGGGCAGTGTAAGAAGTGTTATGTTCCACATTCTAATCCAATTCAATCCAATTCAATGGCGCTTTATTGGCATGACAAATATGTACATTTGTATTGCCAAAGCATAAGGTACATACAATGGTAAAATATAATAAAATAACATTGTAAAGTAGAATAATAATAAAGTAAAATAATGGCTATATTGTCATTACAATTACATTATCCACCACTGCTTCCATAACAGTTTATAATAATAGTTATGATAATAATTGTGACGGGCGGGGGTGAGCAACTAAAAGGAAGCGATCACGCCAAGTCTCAGGGAAAACTGATGGTTTAATAGAAAGTGTGCAAACCTAAAACCCGTGCAATATCTCCAAATTAAGGATATAATGAGCAGCGGTCAACTGGTACAAAGACAAGACATATATAGGCAAACAAACGACCCTCAGGTGAGACGGATCACGGGCTCTGCATACCTGAGGGACGCACATGACGTCACCAAACAACAACAACAACAACAGCCGCTGTGGACAGAGGCGGCCGGTAGAGGGCCGCCTCACCGTGACAGACCCCCCCCACCAAGCCGCACTCCCCTCCACTGGGTGTGTGGCACACAGCGGCTGCACACAAAACACGAAGGGGCAGGAAGGCAGGGACAGGCATGGACACCTCCTGAGTCCGGGAGCTGAAACACAAAAACACTCATTACTCAGCTCGCCTCCCCGGGCGGGACCCTGGACCGACCGGGCCGTTAACACAAAACCACGCCCCAGTCGGTCACAGGGCCCTCACGCCCTAACCGGCCTTCAGCCGGTGAGCCCCACAGGTGTGAGGACGAGGGGCTACAGCTCCTCTCTCGTCCCTCGTGTATGTGTGTGTGTGTGCAGGCTACCTCTCCAAGGCGTGGCTACTTCACCTCCTGGACCTACCTCCTCCCAGAGCTGACCCCTGCCTTCTGCTAGGGGTCACCCCAGCCTCCTGGGAAGCCAACCCCTCCCGGGGCCTCTCCTCGCAAGGTGGACTCCTCCACCCAACCCAGGAGCGCCAGAGACCGAGGCCCAGAGCACCCCCAAAACGGGCTAGGGAGCAGCCCCAAGGGCCTCCTGGTCACCCCGGGCAGGAGGGAGGATCTCCCTCCTCAGCAGGAGCTTTTCAGACCGGAGCCCCATGGTCCCCAAACATCCGGGGGCCCCAGCCCTCTAGGGAGGGGCTCTTCATGACCGGGCTCCGGTCACCCCACAACACAAGAGGGCTCCTGCCAGGTGGAGACCCCCACAAGGTCCAGGAACACCGCCAAGGAGAAGCACCTGCACAGAGAACAGCACGCGCACACACACACACACACACACACACACACACCACAAACGCGCCCTACCCTATTCAGGGCCTCCCTCAGGAGCGACGCCCTCCATGCCACACCCCATGGCACGGGACCACAGCCGGTCCCCCCCCAAACACACATTCACGGGGAGGAGCATGCGTGGAATTACACGCAAACAGTTGACAACACGCTAGGACACAACACACATGCAAAGACTAGACAAGCAAACAAAAACGGTGCACAAACAGACAGACGGGACCTACACATGCGCACTCGACATAAACACACAGTGACGCGCGCCGCTCAGAGTCGCAGTCGCTCCCCACATTTAACACAAGACACACGGGGAGCGAGGCGACAGTGACGAGCGGCGACCGCGTCACACACAAAACATGTAACATTAAACATAACGAGCACGCACACTGATCCACACATTCGTCGACATGAACACACGTTTTAACCAACACAAAACATGAAGAGCCTTTCCAGGGAAGACGCCCTGGTCCTCGCCGTGCCACAAACACAGACACGGCGGAGCTCTTCAAACAAACTAACAAACAACAGACACGAAGAGTTTTCCCAGGGCAGACAGCCCTGGTCCACGCCGTGCCACAAACACAACACAAAAGCAAGGCGGAACTCTTCACAAAACACCACGCAGACAAACACTTACCACGAGACATGACCACGAACGAAGGAGAAAGAAAAAGAGACTCGGCGGCTTCCGAAGGGTGGCTGGTCATTCTGTGACGGGCGGGGGTGAGCAACTAAAAGGAAGCGATCACACCAAGTCTCAGGGAAAAAGGATGGTTTAATAGAAAGTGTGCAAACCTAAAACCTGTGCAATATCCCCAAATTAAGGATATAATGACCAGCGGTCATCTGGTACAAAGACAAGACATATATAGGCAAACAAACGACCCTCAGGTGAGACGGATCACGGGCTCTGCCCACCTGAGGGACGCACATGACGTCACCAAACAACAGCAACAACAACAGCCGCTGTGGACAGAGGCGGCCGGTAGAGGGCCGCCTCACCGTGACAATAATAGTAGTAAAAGTATTAATAGTAACCATAATAATAATACACCACTGCTTCCATAACTGACATTTATAATTATAGTTATGATAATAATAGTAGTACTCTACAAAACTACAACAAAATCTACAAACTACAACAGAATGTGATTTGTGAATTTAGCAGTATGTAATTGCAATGTGAAAAAAACACAGCTTCTTAATGCACTTTGCCTTTTATTTTAACATAATTTAAATTCTCTACATTCAAATAGTGCCTTCTTTGTAAAAAAAAAAAAACAAACAAAAAAACAACACAACCCTTTGACTGAAAATAGTGCAATAAAAGAACAAGGCATTCAGACTTGGAAATGTTGACATGAAACTAGTCACAACATAACAGTTCCGATAATGAAACAACAGGAACAATCCAGACAAACTTCAAGTCAAGTGGCTTTTTATTGTCATTACATCAGAGTGCAGGTACACAGTGTGACGAAATTTCGTTCCTCCGCAACCATGGTGTAACACAAATTGACAGTACAACAGACAACATAAAGTGCGGCAGGGTAGCAATTCAAGACTGTGCAAAATGTGCAGCATAGGGCAATCTCACAGCAAAACATTACAATAAATACAACAGGCCAGAGACAATTGAGACATGATGGTGTAAAGAGCTGGTACAGTGCAATGTGGTCTAAGTGGTGTCTGAGATGAGTGATATACTGTATCATATGGAACATACATGAACACAGTGGTTCTGAGGTAGTTAATAGGTCCTGTGGGAGAGCAGCAACTATTTCTGGTGGGGGGTTCAGTGCAGTCTTTTTGTGCGTGTGTGGGGTCAGATCAGTGTTGGTGTGTGTCAGTTCTGTGTCTGGGAGTTGAGGAGCCTGACTGCCTGGTGAACAAAGCTATTACAGAGTCTGGAGGTGGAGGCTCGGATGCTCCTGTATCTTTTGCCGGACGGCATCAGAGTGAAGAGACCGTGTGATGGGTGGGTTGGGTCTTCCACAATGCTGGTGACTTTGCGGATGCAGCGTGTGGTGTAGATGTCACTGATGGAGGGGAGAGAGACACCAATGATCTTCTCGGCTATCCTCACTATCCGCTGTAGGGTCTTGGGCTCCGAGATGTTGCAGCTCCTGAACCAGACGGTAATGCAGGCGCTCAGGATGCTCTCTACAGTCCCTCTGTAGAACATGGTGAGGATGGGAGGTGGAAGGTGTGCTTTCCTCAGTCTACAGGAAGTAGAGACGCTGCTGGGCTTTGTTATGGAGCTTGTGTTGAGGGACCAGGAGAGGTGCGTGAATAACAGCAATTCAGACTTTCTACCCTGTAAGAGAGAGAGAGAAAAGTTGTGAGGGAAAAAGAATTAAAGCAATGAGACAAGCTGGTGTCTTTGTGTGTGTGTGTGTGTGTGTGTGTGTGTGTGTGTGTGTGTGTTTGTGCAATGGGACTGAATAATCTCACCATTTTAAATGAAGTCCCAGTGAAAGTCCATCAGTCTTCTCAGCAGAGTGGATACATGTGGGTTGACTGTTGTCATCTTTTTGCTGGTGGCTTTGCCAGTTTTTTTGGGCAAGTCTTTGCCCCGTCCAGCCTTGGTGCCTCACTCAGGGTTTATACCAATGAAGCGCCTGAAAAATAATAGTGTCTCTTCAGACAGTGTAAAACTCAATTTGTGTAACTCACTTACATTAACAACACAACAAAAAGCAGAAAATGTTTTGTTCACAATAGTATACCATTAAAGAGATAAGAAACACATGTTTTAGTGAAAATACCTAACCTTTGGATGAATTCAAGAGTGCACGAGGCCTCTTCTTGGTATTCGAGATTGAAGATGTAGAAGATAGAAAATAAGGCAGCAAGCCCTGTCAAGAAGGTGGGTTGCATCCCCTCACATATTACATGGCCCTCAAGGCTGACCATCCAGCGCTGAATACAGTGTCCTGCTGTTCCACCTGAAACATGACAAAAAAATTCCTGTCAAATTCTTTTGAAATACAGCAAATTACAACCTTGTGTGTGAACCCTTGATAAATTGACACATGACATACATACACACACACAACACACACATGTGTAGAGTGTATTTTTTCAATGGAAACTTAGATCTGCATGAAGAACTAGTCCTGTGGTGTTCTCTGAGAAATGAGCCATCAGAAGCTGGGTGACATTTTCGAAAGGTCCTTTTGCAATTAGGGATACAACACTGCAGTTTTAAATTGTGCATATTTCTGTGAATTTTCACGTGTCTCACATAGGCAACTGAGCAGTTACACTGATATGCACATATCTGACAAGAAAACATAATTGCAAACTTGACTGTTATGATTCAATAAATGTACTTACTAAAATAAATGAAAGTACTTAATGTGATCAGTAGCGCAGCATCAAATACTCTTGAGTACCTGTAATGTCAAAGAAATATGTCACACTCACCAAACATTGAATAGGTCAAATAATACTGCTATGGGCTGCCATAGATTCATTAATTAATGGCAAACATGGTAACACCAATGGTAATTTATATTAAACCACAATAGAAAAACAGTCTTACACTGACTAAAAAAATAGTGAGTTACAGTAAAGGAAATCTTCTTCAGCACTCAATTTCTGAACTAAAATTTAAAATCTGGAATACCACCCAATAATCAGCAGGAAAAGAAGTCTAATGTTATGTTGTGCGGTGTATTTACATCAATAAGCATCATTACACTTCACAAATTCACTAATAAAATTATGTTTTTTTCTGTTTGCAGACACTAGAAAAAGACCTGCAGTCCAGAAGATTGAGGTCCAATAGAATGTTCCTGCTTGAAAACCCCACTTTTGACCTGAAAATGAAAAGGCTCAGAGATGGAAACATTTCTGTCTTTGAAGAAAACCAGGTAAATATTTGTATTAAAACATGGGTAAAGTCCAAAGACATGTTTAGATATTAGCCTGACATATTGTTTTTCTTTGTCCTGGTCTTGGATACTTTGGATACCTGTCTTGCACATAGTTTACCCGGCTACAAGTACACCTACTTTATCAACAAGCCCTTTAAAACACTTGAAGGTCCATGTTTTAAACCAGGAACATGTTCATGGACCAAGGTGTAAAATAGTGAGCTAATTAAATACTCTTATTATACGCTATTATAATACACTATTTTGTCATTTTAGTAGAGCTTACCTTTTTTTAAGAGCTCCAGCAATTTAATTACTGAATATTGTGCTTATTTCATATTTTTTTTAGACTGAAGCCATCATTGAGAAGACTTTTGCAGTCCTAAAATATGACCGATCAAGTTTAAAAAGAACATCCTTCGTTTCAGAGGTCATGACACCAGAGGTAAGAACTTTTTATATATTTATTAAAACATCTTTTATTTTTATTAACATTAAATCTGAACAATCTGCTGTTTTTTTCTGATTATTTTTTGACGCCAGCGATCCTACCGGGCAATAAATAAGGGGCTCCGTCTCATCTCTGATCATAACCGAACCGCACTGTAGAAGAGAAACGAAAGGAGCTATACCAAACGGATTTTTCTTGACCATTGGAGTTCAGACGTTGGAAAGAAGACATTGGACAAATATACATCTAAGTTTATATATTTTAAATAGGCAGGTTTGGCATGTTTATCTGTAAAAAACTGCTATGTTTATAGATATTGGCAGCTGGGATATGTCAGAACAGAAACAATAAATAAGTGTATTTAATGTAGGCTAATATGGGCTGTCTACTTAGTGGGACAAACAATATTAACAAACTGCTTATATTATAATCATGACTTTGAACAAAGGAGACAAGTTGCGGAACATGGATAAAAGGAGAGGAAGTATACCCTTTCCTCCCTTCAACCTGCAGAGTTTACACCGGAGGAGCATACCAGTGGACCACCGCGAGTTCTGCTCCACCATGCCCTCAGTGCAGAGCGCCGAGCTCTCCACACTCACGCGCTGCACCTCCTACGGTCCCGGGGAGCAGCACTGTGACAGCTGCGTGTCTGATTCATCCGACTCTGTCATCTCCTCCGGGAGCGACTCCCATGGACACACCTACAAGGTTGTGCTTCTTGGCGAGCTCAACGTAGGGAAGTCGAGTCTGGCGAGGATATTTGGTGGAGTTGAGGACAGTCACGACTCAGAGGAGACAGGTAAAGTCTTGGTGCCAATGTGGGCACTTTTGTTGTTGCGAGATAATGCTTGCTTTTTAGTAGAACATGTTCCAAGGACATGGGATTAAGCTAATTCAAGGACCTCACAATCTGGTCTGACTAACAGACAGTGTAATGGGTCATATGGGAGAGCAGGTAAAGGTGTATTGATTTCTGCTATTTCCAGCCAGCCACAGCTGCACCCATTACTCAAATAGAGCTTAGGTAGTTGTAGTCAAACACCAGGCAGAGTGGGTGTAAAAGATTAATACACTGGCTCTAAAGGAAAACTCCACGGTCAGGGCTCAGATTGATGGATGATTTGTCAAAATCCTACTGTCTAGATACTGGGATAGGTGACTCTGGTACTGTGATAAGAGATGCTGAGTACTTCAGAATAAATGTTCTTATTTCTTACTTCCTTCTTCCCATCAGGAAACACATATGATAGGTCAATCATCGTCAACGAAGAAGAGACAAATCTGCTTTTGTAGGACATATGGGAACAGGTGAGCGAGTCACTCGCTGATAACAACCACCTAAAACCACAGGATTGGTGATACGCCACAGAGCGTTCTGCGCCTTTTGTATTAACCGGGTGCCATTCCACAGGATAACAGCCAGTGGCTGAAGGATCAGTGCATGTGGATGGGCGACGCCTACATCATTGTAAACTCGGTGACGGACAAGTCCAGCTTTGAGAAGGCTTCGGAGCTGCGCATACAGCTTCGCTGGGCGCACCAGTCGGAAAACATCCCCGTCATCCTGGTGGGAAACAAGAGTGACCTGGGGCGCTCCAGAGAATTGTCAGTAGACGGTTAGTTGCGCATCATCTTTTCCAGGGGGCTCGCTCCTTAAACCATGTGATTGAGAAGATAGGCCCCCATGTCCCCCCCTCCCTAGGCAGCTGAGGTGAAAGCTGCAAGCGTTTAGCCGCCGCTAGCTGACTGATGCATGGTAGACTCGGCAAAATAAACACGGCCACTGCTTCTTCCCGGAGATTAGCCCCTGATGACAAACCAATGTCCCTCAAGTCCCGCAGAGCTACCTTCAGGGTTCCCACGGGTCCTTGAAATCCTTGAAAGTTTGTGAATCTGAAAAAATAAGTTCAAGGCCCTGGAAAGTTTTTGAAAACAGGCATAAAAGACAGCCGTCCTTGACGGTCCTTGATCTCATTATATGGCTTTGCTCCTCTGTTTTATGTATGTACTGTATGTGTATATGCATATGTGTATTATTGTTATTATTATTATTATTTGTCTACTGTCAACATGTCATTATTTTGCACAGGGCTTATGCTGACTTTTACTTGGCAAAGTTTGGTCATTCTCCTGTAGAGAAATTTGTTTGTTTGTTCAGCACCGAAAGCAAGTGTTTCCTGTAGGTAGTTGTTGATCCTTCAACAACTATAGCCATTTTACGTGAATGTCGTCATCTCAGATGTGCATCGCTAACTTGCCAGTCATGTTGAGTGTGAGTGAAGTTTTCGTAGAATCAGCGCTTAATGTCATGCACAAAAAATTTCAGGATGCATGGCTTGAAATGACATTCAGTCTTTTGAATTTGCGTTGTATTAACATCGTTTTTTGATAACATATTCAGGGGTAAGAGTAGGTAAATGCTGGCAGGTGCAGTCCTTGAATTTGAGGAAGTTGGTCCTGGAAAGTCATTGAAAGGTCCTTGAATTTTATGTTAACCAAGGTGTGGGAACCCTGATGAACACTGAACACTGACCCTCTTTTCTCGCCTCCTCTTTTCGCTGTATGGCCCACCTAACCCCAATTATTTTTATTACTACTGTACTGTATTTTACAGAATTGTTTTCTTTTGATTCTTACATAAAAATAAAAGTTGTCCTCCAAAGATTAGTGTTAATGAAAAAGTAGTTTTTTGAACAGGTCTAGTGAGCCAAACGCCCCACCTGCCCTGTAGTAAATAGTTGTACATAATTAAAAAAATGTAAATATCAAATCAAATCCAATGAAATATATTTTGGTTTTCCACAACACATGTTGTCACAAAGCAGCTTTACAGGATTTACAAGTTTTAAATATGTTGTTATATGTTTATTATGTGTGTATAGTTGTACTTGTAGTGAAGGAGCACTGTTTGATAATAATAAAAAATGATCAAATCCTCTTGGGGCGGACATTTAATCCTTTATAAGGTAAAGATACATTGATAATTCAATTGAATAAAAAATATACTATTAGTTTATATTAATAATCAAATGAAGGAAATGATAATATATCAAAGATTTGACTTCACTCTCAGCCGACAATTAGCTGGATGCTAACGTTATATTGGAAATCCCATAGGAATGCTATCGGAAATTAGCATTATCATGGCGGTGCTAATTGGCTTTCTAAAACAGCAAAGAGCGAGCAGGCTGTTTGTCTAATGTAAACCATTAGTAGTAATGAAGAAAAGGTTTTCCTGTAGCGTTGGCTTGGTTCGGGCCAGTCCCCCCTCAACCAAGGCATACCGGCTATTAGCCAGGATCAGGAGGTCACAGTGGGCACTGAGTGGCCTGTCGCCCAACACCTTATCCACTGACCTACAGGACAACCAATTATGCTTAAAACAAAAAAAACATTTGAAGACATCAAATCCTCTTGGGGTGGACATTTAATCCTTTATAAGGTAAAGATACATTGATAATTCAATTTAATAAAAAATATACTATTCGTTTCATTAATAATCAAATGAAGGAAATGATAATATATCAAACATTTGACTTCACTCTCGGCCGACAATTAGCTCCATGCTAATGTTATATTGGAAATCCCATACGAATGCTAGCGGAAATTAGCATTATCATGGCGATGCTAATTGGCTTTCTAAAACACCAAGTACAACATCTATCAATAAGGTCGCTTTTTTATTTATACCATTAGTTTCATTAATAATCAAATGAAAGAAATGATAATATATTAAAGATTTGACTTCACTCTCGGCCGACAATTAGCTGGATGCTAATGTTATATTGGAAATCCCATAGGAATGCTATCGGAAATTAGCATTATCATGGCGGTGCTAATTGGCTTTCTAAAACAGCAAAGAGCGAGCAGGCTGTTTGTCTAATGTAAACCATTAGTAGTAATGAAGAAAAGGTTTTCCTGTAGCGTTGGCTTGGTTCGGGCCAGTCCCCCCTCAACCGATGCATACCGGCTATTAGCCAGGATCAGGAGGTCACAGTGGGGTTTGAATCCTGCACTGAGTGGCCTGTCGCCCAACACCTTATCCACTGACCTACAGGACAACCAATTATGCTTAAAACAAAAAAAACATTTGAAGACATCAAATCCTCTTGGGGTGGACATTTAATCCTTTATAAGGTAAAGATACATTGATAATTCAATTTAATAAAAAATATACTATTCGTTTCATTAATAATCAAATGAAGGAAATGATAATATATCAAACATTTGACTTCACTCTCGGCCGACAATTAGCTCCATGCTAATGTTATATTGGAAATCCCATACCAATGCTACCGGAAATTAGCATTATCATGGCGGTGCTAATTGGCTTTCTAAAACACCAAGTACAACATCTATCAATAAGGTCGCTTTTTTATTTATACCATTAGTTTCATTAATAATCAAATGAAAGAAATTATAATATATCAAAGATTTGACTTCACTCTCGGCCGACAATTAGCTCCATGCTAATGTTATATTGGAAATCCCATACGAATGGTACCGGAAATTAGCATTATCATGGCGGTGCTAATTGGCTTCACCAAGTACTCTCTCTGTCTCTCTCTCTCTCTCTCTATCTATCTATCTATCTATCTATCTATCTATCTATCTATCTATCTATCTATCTATCTATCTATCTGCTAAATAATTGGGGAAAAAATTGTTTGAATCTATTCTAGACAGAAAATACCCAATAAAGCCAATGAGAGTATCAAACAAATACATGTGCTATATATTTACAGAGGATATTAGTAGCGGTAGTATTAGACTTTCTGGGTGCACCACAGAGCTGCTGCCTCATTCTTGCTCTGTTAATTAACATAATAAAGGGTGATGTTTGGTCCTGCTGATTGCTGGCAAGACAGAGGGGAAGGAGGGGTGATGTCCTGACGATTAGGATACAGAAATATCTGTATTTCTCTTTCTTTAATTCCCAGGAGAGTCTGGGACCCGACAGCGTTCAAGGCCATCATCGCGTGGTCGACGTGGCTGACGGTCCGGTGGAGCTGCGTCACCAGGCTTTTGTGACATAGCAGAGGGTGGACGGCATCGTTGCTCTCCGGGACAAACTGCCAGAGAGCGACAAAGGCGGGGCTTTCTGCCCGCCATGTCACAGACACCGACTGGTGAAGGGACGGTTCAAAAGCAGCCATTCGTAGACCTCTGTTGTCGCTGGGACACAGAGTCTGAAGCGGTAGGCAAACCTTCAGTAATCCAGTAGCTTCAGGATTTTCTAGGTTGGCTTGTACAGTGACAATAGTTCTCTAGCCCATGATACACTGGATGTTGTTTTGCCATTCTGGAGTATGGCAAGGATTAAAACACTAGACCAAATGCAGTCAATCACTTCATGATCCTCCATGAGAAATACAGGAAAATAGTCAAAAACAAGAGAAGAGACAACACAACAGAGGAAGAGAAAGGAACTGCAATGAGTGATTGACTGCATTTGGTCTAGTAAGTGTTTTAATCCTTGCCATACTCCAGAATGGCGATACACCTGGCGATTAGTAGGAAGTTGACAGCCACTGATGCTGGAGCTGGGCTGCCCAATGAGATACACATGACCGGAACACCTTGTGGCAGGAGATTTTTCCACCTTTCTTCTCTTCTCTGTTGGTTCGTCCTGTTCACTTGTATCGCTGACCACTTTCCCGCTGTGCAGATGTCTTACAGATGCCACGATCTCAGCAGTTCACAATCTTAAATTAAGATATAAAGCTTAGTTGGTTCAAACCTATTTCTCAATGTAATGTGTGATCATTGTGATATATGTACAATAGAGTAACATTTTTGAGATAGTCATGTACAGTGTTGCGATAACGGCGTCATTTTGTCAGTAACGGGATAATATAATTAATTACTTTTCCTGTCGTTACAACGCCGTTGACGTTACTGGTCATTAAAAGCGGTGCGTTACTATATATTGATATACTAACAGTAATGCGAGCGGACCACTGCCCAGGCTAGTGAGGAGTAACAGATCTCGATAGGTCACAGTCCTCGGTGTAACACCTGTTTAACTTAACAAGGCTAAGGCAGCGTTATGGTAGCCAATCCGAGCCAGTGTTTTTACACGCGCGCCAAAGCACACCAGTGACACGACAAAAACGGAGAAGAGACAGAAATAGCGAGTCAGAAGCAAGCCGAAGAAAAATTATCATTTTCAAGGTGGCGATATAAACATTATTTAAGAAAATACTTGAAGTTCCTGAATGTCTACCAGACTGGGTATTTGATTTATTTAAGAATAGAGGTTTTATTCTTAAGTTTACTTCTGTTCTGAACAATCCAGTTGTTTCAGGTTGAGAGAATTTAATTTAATTTGATAGATGTCAATGTAAATATGTAAATAGATGTAGTTTGGCCTTTGAATAATCTGTTACATATTTACCACATCACATATCTTTCTTCTCCGAGGTTCACTTGGGGAGTAACACTGCAGTTGGAGCCTACAATTCCAGTATCATCACTCCGACATGGAATGAAAACCTGGCGTTCATCATAAGACATTTACATTGACAATATCAGCACCCAGAACTTTCATTCTAGTTACCTTATACTTAGCCTGATTGTGTGATTTATTTGTAACTTGTGTATTAGTCTGTATAATTAGTTTTTGTGTAATTTGTGTGTTAACGGGCCGCCCAATGGAGGATGGGTTCCCTTTTGAGTCTTGGTCCTCCCAAGGTTTCTTCCTATTCCCCACCATCTAGGGAGTTTTTCCTTGCCACTGTCGCCTTTGGCTTGCTCATAAGGGATTTGGACCCATAGTATTGTTAACTTTGTAAATACTGTAAAGCGCTTTGTGACAACATATGTTGTGAAAAGCGCTATACAAATATATTTGATATTTGATTTAAATGCACTTTATATAGTGTAACTGTTTACTTTTGCTTTTTATTATTATTATTATTTACAAAGATTTGGGATTTTAAAGGATTTTATCCTGCACTGGTCTGTTGATGTGCAATAAATACTCATTTCAACTGACTGTGAAAACTGCTTTTTCAAAAAATCCTTATTCATTGGCATATAACTTTTTTTTTACTGTAATGCAAATAGTTACTTTCCCTGGTAACGAGTTACTTGTATTATAGAGTAATTCAGTTACTAACTCAGTTACGTTTTTGAACAAGTAGTGAGTAACTATAACTAATTACTTTTTTAAAGTAACGTTCCCAACACTGGTCATGTATCATAAGATGTCATCCTTTCCAAGCATCAAAAATATGTATGTTTTTGCATTAAATATAGTTGAAATGTACATAGTGTCTATGTGTTTTATACCAGATAAATGAAAATGTTATTACCTATCGTTTGGTACCAATTTCAAAGCCATAGCATCAATCTCTGGGAATGTAGTTTTAACACTAGGAGTCCCAGCATTTTCATTCCACACTTTTTCTACCTGGTCTCCACCAGGGGGCAGTTCTGGGGATATTTGCATTCCATTAGGCCACCCTTTGTTATGTACATGCAGCCACTTATAGGTAGACGGGTGAGGGGGGGGTGATGGTGTGAACCATCAGTTCATTGTTCTGCTGGATGTGTTTAAAATTAAAAAAACGCTTTTGGCTGCTAGAACGCGCTAAATGACGTCATCTCCGCACATACAGGTATGTTTGTGTTTTTGAACCTAAGGTTGTGGGGGAGGGTGAAAAAGAAAAGCGTTTGAGTGTGTCTTTGAGCTGATTAATTATTTCTTTTTTTCCATATAGTACTGTACTATACAGTGGTGTACTATACACCAACACATGGTTGCCCGGAAGAACAAGAAGATGGCCTTCCGACAAAAGTCCAAGACCTGCCACAACCTCACAGTGCTCTGAGAGAGCCGGACTCTGTCGGCCTCCTCCTAGGCTGCTAAGACCACAAGCTGTGTTTTCAACACTAACCCCACGGACTAGACAACTGAACAGGCATATATTTGTATATTTTATATTGTAAAAACAGAACATGAGGGATTATGGGAGCCTAAACTGATGATGAAAAGTCGATGTTGACAGACTTGCATGTGTGACGGGCAGGGTGAGTGAAACAAAAAGGAAACGATCACGCCAAGTCTTAGGGAAAATGTATGGTTTAATAGAATAAGTGCGTAAACCAAAAACCCGTGACTTGTTCAAAATTAAGGGTATAATAACCAGCGGTCAACTGGTACAAAGACAAGACATACATAGACAAACAAACGACCCTCAGGTGAGACGGATCGCGGGCTCCGCCCACCTGAGGGACAAACACCACAACAACAACAAAAACACGACTGTGAGACGGATCACGGGCTCCGCCAACTTGAGGGACAAACACCACAACAACAACAACAACAAGACTGTGAGACGGATCGCGGGCTCCGCCCACCTGAGGGACAAACACCACAACAACAACAACAACATGAAGACACAGGAACAGGCTAGAGGTGAGTTGCAAGATCTCCTGACAGGACTCGTTGAGAGTTCCTTTCAAAGTTCCTTCTGCAAAAAAAAAGATTTTTTTTCAACACGCCCTTATTAAATATTAAATGGTAATAACAGGTTAATATTTTTCAGCTGATTTCTGTAAATGTAAGAGTCTCTCTTATTTATATTACTAGCTATTGAACAGGTTGATGTCAGTAAATTAGCAAACGTGTAATCAGCATAGGATTCTGTATGAATGTCTCTTGGTCACCTACATGCAGGGTGCAAGAGACCTCAGTCTTGTCCAAGGGAGCCTGTGAGGGTTCCTGACAGATGTCGAGAACACATATTTCATAGTTCCTTCTGCAAAAAAATTTTTTTCAAGAAGCCCTTATTAAATATTGTGTGGTAATAACAGGTGAATATTTTTCAGCTGATCTGTGTTAATGTAAACTTCAGTAAATTAGCAAATGTGTTTTTTGTATGAATGTTTCTTGATCACCTAGAGGTGGAAGATGAGAAGAAAAGTCCAGAACAGGTGTTTCTGCAACAACAAAAATTTTTTTTTCAACATACTCTAATTTTACATGAGAATGTCAGATGAATGTTTTTAATTTGAGCTGTTTTTATGCTTGTTTTTCTGGTATTGACATTAATAGGGGTTTTACCAGGGTGATGTGATCAGTATCACAGTACAGCCCCTGACCCATAATAATAATAATAATAATAATAATAATAATAATAATAATTTCCACTTATATAGCGCCTTTCAAAGTACCCAAGGATGCTTTACAGAGAAATACAAAAAAGAACAAAGACAAGAACAAAACAGACAAAAATAACAACAAAAATAGAAAGAAAAGAGAAATCCTATAGAACAGACCTATTTTCTGTTTCTTTTTCTCTTATTTTTCACTTAATGGCTCTAGCAATAAACTCCAAAGTTACTTAACGCTACCTAGGAGTAACTGTGTTTGTTTCCTGTGAATTCTGATTATTGCAATTTATTAATGATTTTCAAAAGGAAAAGACTTCCAGTACTGCTACAAGCATAAAGATACACAGTGAATAAACCATTTACATGAATCGTACTGATGCTGATGTGTTAATGTAAACTTCTATGGTATTGATATTAATAAGTATTGAACAAGTTGATGTCAGTAAATTAGCAAATGTGTTTTCAGTATGGGATTTTGTATGAATGTCTCTTGATCACCTAGAGGTGGAAGGTCAGAAGAATAGTCCTGGAGAAAGTGGAAGAGATCATCGATCATCTTATCCAGATCATCGGTCACAGGAGCTTCTGCAACAACAAAAAAAAATTTCTTCAACATACACTAATCAATTTTACATGAGAATGTCAGATGAATGTTTTTCAGTTGAGCTGTGTTGATGCTTGTTTTTCTGGTATTGACATTAATAGAGGTTTTACCAGGGTGATGTGATCAGTATCACAGTACAGCCCCTGACCCATAATAATGAACTCCAAAGTTACTTAACGCTACCTAGGAGTAACATGTAACTGTGTTTGTTTCCTGTGAATTCTAATTATTGCAATTTATTAATGATTTTCTAAAGGGAAAGACTTTCAGTACTGCTACAAGCATAAAGATACACAGTGAATAAACCATTTACATGAACCTTACTGATACTGAGCTTTACTGAACTGTGTTCAAAGAAAAATACCTTAAATAAGTCCCTATACATGCCACAAAATAAGTTGTTAACATTGTACTCATTCACTCACTCAAGGGAATGATGTTTTCTGTCTCCTCTTTTGCTTTTCTTTTAGCTTTTAGTTTGATTTCTCTTCTGGACTCCTTGTTCATGTCTGTGTCTGTTGACTCGTCCTGGATTCCCCCTGCACACCAACACCAGAGACACTTCATTTTGGCAAACATGGTCAGTTGCGTCACACTACACAATCTGATCTGAAATTATAGTGTACATGGAATGATCCTCATATGTGTCATTATTATGACATCAGGGCAGTGTAAGAAGTGTTATGTTCCACATTCTAATCCAATTCAATCCAATTCAATGGCGCTTTATTGGCATGACAAATATGTACATTTGTATTGCCAAAGCATAAGGTACATACAATGGTAAAATATAATAAAATAACATTGTAAAGTAGAATAATAATAAAGTAAAATAATGGCTATATTGTCATTACAATTACATTATCCACCACTGCTTCCATAACAGTTTATAATAATAGTTATGATAATAATTGTGACGGGCGGGGGTGAGCAACTAAAAGGAAGCGATCTCGCCAAGTCTCAGGGAAAACTGATGGTTTAATAGAAAGTGTGCAAACCTAAAACCAGAGTCGCAGTCGCTCCCCACATTTAACACAAGACACACGGGGAGCGAGGCGACAGTGACGAGCGGCGACCGCGTCACACACAAAACATGTAACATTAAACATAACGAGCACGCACACTGATCCACACATTCGTCGACATGAACACACGTTTTAACCAACACAAAACATGAAGAGCCTTTCCAGGGAAGACGCCCTGGTCCTCGCCGTGCCACAAACACAGACACGGCGGAGCTCTTCAAACAAACTAACAAACAACAGACAGGAAGAGTTTTCCCAGGGCAGACAGCCCTGGTCCACGCCGTGCCACAAACACAACACAAAAGCAAGGCGGAACTCTTCACAAAACACCACGCAGACAAACACTTACCACGAGACATGACCACGAACGAAGGAGAAAGAAAAAGAGACTCGGCGGCTTCCGAAGGGTGGCTGGTCATTCTGTGACGGGCGGGGGTGAGCAACTAAAAGGAAGCGATCACACCAAGTCTCAGGGAAAAAGGATGGTTTAATAGAAAGTGTGCAAACCTAAAACCCGTGCAATATCCCCAAATTAAGGATATAATGACCAGCGGTCATCTGGTACAAAGACAAGACATATATAGGCAAACAAACGACCCTCAGGTGAGACGGATCACGGGCTCTGCCCACCTGAGGGACGCACATGACGTCACCAAACAACAGCAACAACAACAGCCGCTGTGGACAGAGGCGGCCGGTAGAGGGCCGCCTCACCGTGACAATAATAGTAGTAAAAGTATTAATAGTAACCATAATAATAATACACCACTGCTTCCATAACTGACATTTATAATTATAGTTATGATAATAATAGTAGTACTCTACAAAACTACAACAAAATCTACAAACTACAACAGAATGTGATTTGTGAATTTAGCAGTATGTAATTGCAATGTGAAAAAAACACAGCTTCTTAATGCACTTTGCCTTTTATTTTAACATAATTTAAATTCTCTACATTCAAATAGTGCCTTCTTTGTAAAAAAAAAAAAAACAAACAAAAAAACAACACAACCCTTTGACTGAAAATAGTGCAATAAAAGAACAAGGCATTCAGACTCGGAAATGTTGACATGAAACTAGTCACAACATAACAGTTCCGATAATGAAACAACAGGAACAATCCAGACAAACTTCAAGTCAAGTGGCTTTTTATTGTCATTACATCAGAGTGCAGGTACACAGTGTGACGAAATTTCGTTCCTCCGCAACCATGGTGTAACACAAATTGACAGTACAACAGACAACATAAAGTGCGGCAGGGTAGCAGTTCAAGACTGTGCAAAATGTGCAGCATAGGGCAATCTCACAGCAAAACATTACAATAAATACAACAGGCCAGAGACAATTGAGACATAATGGTGTAAAGAGCTGGTACAGTGCAATGTGGTCTAAGTGGTGTCTGAGATGAGTGATATACTGTATCATATGGAACATACATGAACACAGTGGTTCTGAGGTAGTTAATAGGTCCTGTGGGAGAGCAGCAACTATTTCTGGTGGGGGGTTCAGTGCAGTCTTTTTGTGCGTGTGTGGGGTCAGATCAGTGTTGGTGTGTGTCAGTTCTGTGTCTGGGAGTTGAGGAGCCTGACTGCCTGGAGGTGGAGGCTCGGATGCTCCTGTATCTTTTGCCGGACGGCATCAGAGTGAAGAGACCGTGTGATGGGTGGGTTGGGTCTTCCACAATGCTGGTGACTTTGCGGATGCAGCGTGTGGTGTAGATGTCACTGATGGAGGGGAGAGAGACACCAATGATCTTCTCGGCTATCCTCACTATCCGCTGTAGGGTCTTGGGCTCCGAGATGTTGCAGCTCCTGAACCAGACGGTAATGCAGGCGCTCAGGATGCTCTCTACAGTCCCTCTGTAGAACATGGTGAGGATGGGAGGTGGAAGGTGTGCTTTCCTCAGTCTACAGGAAGTAGAGACGCTGCTGGGCTTTGTTATGGAGCTTGTGTTGAGGGACCAGGTGAGGTGCGTGAATAACAGCAATTCAGACTTTCTACCCTGTAAGAGAGAGAGAGAAAAGTTGTGAGGGAAAAAGAATTAAAGCAATGAGACAAGCTGGTGTCTTTGTGTGTGTGTGTGTGTGTGTGTGTGTGTGTGTGTGTGTGTGTGTGTGTGTGCAATGGGACTGAATAATCTCACCATTTTAAATGAAGTCCCAGTGAAAGTCCATCAGTCTTCTCAGCAGAGTGGATACATGTGGGTTGACTGTTGTCATCTTTTTGCTGGTGGCTTTGCCAGTTTTTTTGGGCAAGTCTTTGCCCCGTCCAGCCTTGGTGCCTCACTCAGGGTTTATACCAATGAAGCGCCTGAAAAATAATAGTGTCTCTTCAGACAGTGTAAAACTCAATTTGTGTAACTCACTTACATTAACAACACAACAAAAAGCAGAAAATGTTTTGTTCACAATAGTATACCATTAAAGAGATAAGAAACACATGTTTTAGTGAAAATACCTAACCTTTGGATGAATTCAAGAGTGCATGAGGCCTCTTCTTGGTATTCGAGATTGAAGATGTAGAAGATAGAAAATAAGGCAGCAAGCCCTGTCAAGAAGGTGGGTTGCATCCCCTCACATATTACATGGCCCTCAAGGCTGACCATCCAGCGCTGAATACAGTGTCCTGCTGTTCCACCTGAAACATGACAAAAAAATTCCTGTCAAATTCTTTTGAAATACAGCAAATTACAACCTTGTGTGTGAACCCTTGATAAATTGACACATGACATACATACACACACACAACACACACATGTGTAGAGTGTATTTTTTCAATGGAAACTTAGATCTGCATGAAGAACTAGTCCTGTGGTGTTCTCTGAGAAATGAGCCATCAGAAGCTGGGTGACATTTTCGAAAGGTCCTTTTGCAATTAGGGATACAACACTGCAGTTTTAAATTGTGCATATTTCTGTGAATTTTCACGTGTCTCACATAGGCAACTGAGCAGTTACACTGATATGCACATATCTGACAAGAAAACATAATTGCAAACTTGACTGTTATGATTCAATAAATGTACTTACTAAAATAAATGAAAGTACTTAATGTGATCAGTAGCGCAGCATCAAATACTCTTGAGTACCTGTAATGTCAAAGAAATATGTCACACTCACCAAACATTGAATAGGTCAAATAATACTGCTATGGGCTGCCATAGATTCATTAATTAATGGCAAACATGGTAACACCAATGGTAATTTATATTAAACCACAATAGAAAAACAGTCTTACACTGACTAAAAAAATAGTGAGTTACAGTAAAGGAAATCTTCTTCAGCACTCAATTTCTGAACTAAAATTTAAAATCTGGAATACCACCCAATAATCAGCAGGAAAAGAAGTCTAATGTTATGTTGTGCGGTGTATTTACATCAATAAGCATCATTACACTTCACAAATTCACTAATAAAATTATGTTTTTTTCTGTTTGCAGACACTAGAAAAAGACCTGCAGTCCAGAAGATTGAGGTCCAATAGAATGTTCCTGCTTGAAAACCCCACTTTTGACCTGAAAATGAAAAGGCTCAGAGATGGAAACATTTCTGTCTTTGAAGAAAACCAGGTAAATATTTGTATTAAAACATGGGTAAAGTCCAAAGACATGTTTAGATATTAGCCTGACATATTGTTTTTCTTTGTCCTGGTCTTGGATACTTTGGATACCTGTCTTGCACATAGTTTACCCGGCTACAAGTACACCTACTTTATCAACAAGCCATTTAAAACACTTGAAGGTCCATGTTTTAAACCAGGAACATGTTCATGGACCAAGGTGTAAAATAGTGAGCTAATTAAATACTCTTATTATACGCTATTATAATACACTATTTTGTCATTTTAGTAGAGCTTACCTTTTTTTAAGAGCTCCAGCAATTTAATTACTGAATATTGTGCTTATTTCATATTTTTTTTAGACTGAAGCCATCATTGAGAAGACTTTTGCAGTCCTAAAATATGACCGATCAAGTTTAAAAAGAACATCCTTCGTTTCAGAGGTCATGACACCAGAGGTAAGAACTTTTTATATATTTATTAAAACATCTTTTATTTTGAACAATCTGCTGTTTTTTTCTGATTATTTTTTGACGCCAGCGATCCTACCGGGCAATAAATAAGGGGCTCCGTCTCATCTCTGATCATAACCGAACCGCACTGTAGAAGAGAAACGAAAGGAGCTATACCAAACGGATTTTTCTTGACCATTGGAGTTCAGACGTTGGAAAGAAGACATTGGACAAATATACATCTAAGTTTATATATTTTAAATAGGCAGGTTTGGCATGTTTATCTGTAAAAAACTGCTATGTTTATAGATATTGGCAGCTGGGATATGTCAGAACAGAAACAATAAATAAGTGTATTTAATGTAGGCTAATATGGGCTGTCTACTTAGTGGGACAAACAATATTAACAAACTGCTTATATTATAATCATGACTTTGAACAAAGGAGACAAGTTGCGGAACATGGATAAAAGGAGAGGAAGTATACCCTTTCCTCCCTTCAACCTGCAGAGTTTACACCGGAGGAGCATACCAGTGGACCACCGCGAGTTCTGCTCCACCATGCCCTCAGTGCAGAGCGCCGAGCTCTCCACACTCACGCGCTGCACCTCCTACGGTCCCGGGGAGCAGCACCGTGACAGCTGCGTGTCTGATTCATCCGACTCTGTCATCTCCTCCGGGAGCGACTCCCATGGACACACCTACAAGGTTGTGCTTCTTGGCGAGCTCAACGTAGGGAAGTCGAGTCTGGCGAGGATATTTGGTGGAGTTGAGGACAGTCACGACTCAGAGGAGACAGGTAAAGTCTTGGTGCCAATGTGGGCACTTTTGTTGTTGCGAGATAATGCTTGCTTTTTAGTAGAACATGTTCCAAGGACATGGGATTAAGCTAATTCAAGGACCTCACAATCTGGTCTGACTAACAGACAGTGTAATGGGTCATATGGGAGAGCAGGTAAAGGTGTATTGATTTCTGCTATTTCCAGCCAGCCACAGCTGCACCCATTACTCAAATAGAGCTTAGGTAGTTGTAGTCAAACACCAGGCAGAGTGGGTGTAAAAGATTAATACACTGGCTCTAAAGGAAAACTCCACGGTCAGGGCTCAGATTGATGGATGATTTGTCAAAATCCTACTGTCTAGATACTGGGATAGGTGACTCTGGTACTGTGATAAGAGATGCTGAGTACTTCAGAATAAATGTTCTTATTTCTTACTTCCTTCTTCCCATCAGGAAACACATATGATAGGTCAATCATCGTCAACGAAGAAGAGACAAATCTGCTTTTGTAGGACATATGGGAACAGGTGAGCGAGTCACTCGCTGATAACAACCACCTAAAACCACAGGATTGGTGATACGCCACAGAGCGTTCTGCGCCTTTTGTATTAACCGGGTGCCATTCCACAGGATAACAGCCAGTGGCTGAAGGATCAGTGCATGTGGATGGGCGACGCCTACATCATTGTAAACTCGGTGACGGACAAGTCCAGCTTTGAGAAGGCTTCGGAGCTGCGCATACAGCTTCGCTGGGCGCACCAGTCGGAAAACATCCCCGTCATCCTGGTGGGAAACAAGAGTGACCTGGGGCGCTCCAGAGAATTGTCAGTAGACGGTTAGTTGCGCATCATCTTTTCCAGGGGGCTCGCTCCTTAAACCATGTGATTGAGAAGATAGGCCCCCATGTCCCCCCCTCCCTAGGCAGCTGAGGTGAAAGCTGCAAGCGTTTAGCCGCCGCTAGCTGACTGATGCATGGTAGACTCGGCAAAATAAACACGGCCACTGCTTCTTCCCGGAGATTAGCCCCTGATGACAAACCAATGTCCCTCAAGTCCCGCAGAGCTACCTTCAGGGTTCCCACGGGTCCTTGAAATCCTTGAAAGTTTGTGAATCTGAAAAAATAAGTTCAAGGCCCTGGAAAGTTTTTGAAAACAGGCATAAAAGACAGCCGTCCTTGACGGTCCTTGATCTCATTATATGGCTTTGCTCCTCTGTTTTATGTATGTACTGTATGTGTATATGCATATGTGTATTATTGTTATTATTATTATTATTTGTCTACTGTCAACATGTCATTATTTTGCACAGGGCTTATGCTGACTTTTACTTGGCAAAGTTTGGTCATTCTCCTGTAGAGAAATTTGTTTGTTTGTTCAGCACCGAAAGCAAGTATTTCCTGTAGGTAGTTGTTGATCCTTCAACAACTATAGCCATTTTACGTGAATGTCGTCATCTCAGATGTGCATCGCTAACTTGCCAGTCATGTTGAGTGTGAGTGAAGTTTTCGTAGAATCAGCGCTTAATGTCATGCACAAAAAATTTCAGGATGCATGGCTTGAAATGACATTCAGTCTTTTGAATTTGCGTTGTATTAACATCGTTTTTTGATAACATATTCAGGGGTAAGAGTAGGTAAATGCTGGCAGGTGCAGTCCTTGAATTTGAGGAAGTTGGATCTGGAAAGTCATTGAAAGGTCCTTGAATTTTATGTTAACCAAGGTGTGGGAACCCTGATGAACACTGAACACTGACCCTCTTTTCTCGCCTCCTCTTTTCGCTGTATGGCCCACCTAACCCCAATTATTTTTATTACTACTGTACTGTATTTTACAGAATTGTTTTCTTTTGATTCTTACATAAAAATAAAAGTTGTCCTCCAAAGATTAGTGTTAATGAAAAAGTAGTTTTTTGAACAGGTCTAGTGAGCCAAACGCCCCACCTGCCCTGTAGTAAATAGTTGTACATAATTAAAAAAATGTAAATATCAAATCAAATCCAATGAAATATATTTTGGTTTTCCACAACACATGTTGTCACAAAGCAGCTTTACAGGATTTACAAGTTTTAAATATGTTGTTATATGTTTATTATGTGTGTATAGTTGTACTTGTAGTGAAGGAGCACTGTTTGATAATAATAAAAAATGATCAAATCCTCTTGGGGCGGACATTTAATCCTTTATAAGGTAAAGATACATTGATAATTCAATTTAATAAAAAATATACTATTAGTTTATATTAATAATCAAATGAAGGAAATGATAATATATCAAAGATTTGACTTCACTCTCAGCCGACAATTAGCTGGATGCTAACGTTATATTGGAAATCCCATAGGAATGCTATCGGAAATTAGCATTATCATGGCGGTGCTAATTGGCTTTCTAAAACAGCAAAGAGCGAGCAGGCTGTTTGTCTAATGTAAACCATTAGTAGTAATGAAGAAAAGGTTTTCCTGTAGCGTTGGCTTGGTTCGGGCCAGTCCCCCCTCAACCAAGGCATACCGGCTATTAGCCAGGATCAGGAGGTCACAGTGGGGTTTGAATCCTGCACTGAGTGGCCTGTCGCCCAACACCTTATCCACTGACCTACAGGACAACCAATTATGCTTAAAACAAAAAATACATTTGAAGACATCAAATCCTCTTGGAGTGGACATTTAATCCTTTATAAGGTAAAGATACATTGATAATTCAATTTAATAAAAAATATACTATTCGTTTCATTAATAATCAAATGAAGGAAATGATAATATATCAAAGATTTGACTTCACTCTCGGCCGACAATTAGCTCGATGCTAATGTTATATTGGAAATCCCATACGAATGCTAGCGGAAATTAGCATTATCATGGCGATGCTAATTGGCTTTCTAAAACACCAAGTACAACATCTATCAATAAGGTCGCTTTTTTATTTATACCATTAGTTTCATTAATAATCAAATGAAAGAAATGATAATATATCAAAGATTTGACTTCACTCTCGGCCGACAATTAGCTCGATGCTAATGTTATATTGGAAATCCCATACGAATGGTACCGGAAATTAGCATTATCATGGCGGTGCTAATTGGCTTCACCAAGTACTCTCTCTGTCTCTCTCTGTCTCTCTCTCTCTCTCTCTCTCTCTCTCTATCTATCTATCTATCTATCTATCTATCTATCTATTTATCTATCTATCTATCTATCTATCTATCTATCTATCTATCTATCTATCTATCTATCTATCTATCTATCTATCTGCTAAATAATTGGGGAAAAAATTGTTTGAATCTATTCTAGACAGAAAATACCCAATAAAGCCAATGAGAGTATCAAACAAATACATGTGCTATATATTTACAGAGGATATTAGTAGCGGTAGTATTAGACTTTCTGGGTGCACCACAGAGCTGCTGCCTCATTCTTGCTCTGTTAATTAACATAATAAAGGGTGATGTTTGGTCCTGCTGATTGCTGGCAAGACAGAGGGGAAGGAGGGGTGATGTCCTGACGATTAGGATACAGAAATATCTGTATTTCTCTTTCTTTAATTCCCAGGAGAGTCTGGGACCCGACGGCGTTCAAGGCCATCATCGCGTGGTCGACGTGGCTGACGGTCCGGTGGAGCTGCGTCACCAGGCTTTTGTGACATAGCAGAGGGTGGACGGCATCGTTGCTCTCCGGGACAAACTGCCAGAGAGCGACAAAGGCGGGGCTTTCTGCCCGCCATGTCACAGACACCGACTGGTGAAGGGACGGTTCAAAAGCAGCCATTCGTAGACCTCTGTTGTCGCTGGGACACAGAGTCTGAAGCGGTAGGCAAACCTTCAGTAATCCAGTAGCTTCAGGATTTTCTAGGTTGGCTTGTACAGTGACAATAGTTCTCTAGCCCATGATACACTGGATGTTGTTTTGCCATTCTGGAGTATGGCAAGGATTAAAACACTAGACCAAATGCAGTCAATCACTTCATGATCCTCCATGAGAAATACAGGAAAATAGTCAAACACAAGAGAAGAGACAACACAACAGAGGAAGAGAAAGGAACTGCAATGAGTGATTGACTGCATTTGGTCTAGTAAGTGTTTTAATCCTTGCCATACTCCAGAATGGCGATACACCTGGCGATTAGTAGGAAGTTGACAGCCACTGATGCTGGAGCTGGGCTGCCCAATGAGATACACATGACTGGAACACCTTGTGGCAGGAGATTTCTCCACCTTTCTTCTCTTCTCTGTTGGTTCGTCCTGTTCACTTGTATCGCTGACCACTTTCCCGCTGTGCAGATGTCTTACAGACAGTGTTGCCATAGTTACTTTGAAACAGTAATCCGACTACTGACTACTGACTACTTCTTTAAAAAGTAACTCAGTTAAGTTACTGACTACTTGCTTTTAAAAGTAACTAAGTTAGATTACTTTTAGTTACTTTCAGCAGAGGCTGATCCCCCGCCCCTATAACATGAAAATGACTACCAGTTCTGCCAATACTCACTTTATTGACATGTATTTTAACCGGAACATCAAAAATGACACTGGCATTTGTAAACTTTTTCTTGAAATAGGCTTACATGTTTTTTAAATAAATAAATAAGACAGTCTTTCTGTTCAACTCCGCCCACTTACAGGGTTGCCAACCATAGACATATATACATAGACGCCTCATGGAACGCTGAGTCGTACGTAAATGCGTCCGCCATATTGGTGAGGGCAGAAGAGCGATCGGAGAAGCAGCGAAAGATGCCTCGCTCATGCTCTGCGTATAACTGCACCAACCGCTTTTCAACTGAAACAAGATCAATTGGCATAACCTTTCACAGGTAAGAATGTAAATGTATTAATGCTTCTATTTGTCCATTACGGAGTCATTTTACGTACAGATTTTCCTGATTTTGTGTTCAATACTGTTCATCACGGACGTAATACTGTGATTTCCCGCGGTGAAACCAGTCTCAGAACAAACAAAGAAAGTATATTTTTACTAAATTCGACCGAAGTAGGTACTCTGATTATTGTGATTTGTTTAGCAAACGTTTGTCATACTATGTAGGTTTCCAAAAGATAGAGATCTCAGAAAGAGATGGGAAACAGCTGTCAGACGAGAAGGGTTTTCTGCTAGCTTGTCCTCCATGCTCTGCAGTGAGCATTTCAGGCCAGAGGATTTTGACAGGACAGGTCAGGCAGTCAGGATCAGAACTGGAGCTGTTCCTTCAGTCTTCTGTTTCCCAGCTCACCTCCAAAAGGTCGGTGCTTCTAGAAAGCCAAGATTCAGAGCCACACCATCCTGGAAAACGTATTTTCCCTTTTTGGATCTGCTTGTTAAATAATTTTTTATCTTTTATCATTGGTTTTAGCACGTGTCTACCAGGACATCTAAGAGCTCAAAGAAGGCTCAGGAGACACATATTGCCAAGCTGAACACTCTTTAAGTTGCAGAGTGGTAACACACGGAAAAAGCTGTGCAAGACTGTTCTTTTCCAAGGGTATTAGCTTCAAACAATAGAGATCCCAGTATATACAGAGATAGATATAGATCGATATATAGACATATATATATATATATAGATAGATATTAATGTGTACATATATATAGATATAGATATTAATGTGTACATATAGATATAGACATTAATGTGTACATATATAGATAGATAGATATTAATGTGTACATATATATAGATAGATATAGATATTAATGTGCACATATATATATATATATATATATATATATATATATATACATATACATATATATATATATATATATATATATATATATATATATATATATATATATATATATATTAATGTGTACATATATAAATAGATATTTTATTTATTATTTCATATATTGATGATGTGTGTGTACATATGTTCATAAATGTTAATTACTGTAAATATAAAAACGGAATCAATTGTATCATAGGTTGACATTTTTTTATTCAGAAATTACAATTAAAATATAATGAAAAGTCATAAATGTTGTCTTTGGTGATTGTTTAATTTCCAAATATATTAACGTTTATATGTGAGTGGGTCGATGACGAACATTAGCTAAAAATACTTTGTAGAAGAGCACTTTCTGAAGTTCGCTCCATTCACTTGCATTAGCCTTACTGGCACATATGCCCTCACCAATATGGCGGACGCTGTTACGTATCGCAGCAGCGGGCTGCCCCGCTCGATGAGGCGTCTATGTATATATGTCTATGTTGCCAACTGTCACGCATTGAGACACACGCATTTGACTGTCTTCACACGCTTACGCCACACTTCCGATATCTCACGCCGAAAAAAAAATCCAGTTTATTTACCTCTGATCCACATCTATGATTCAATGAGTTACTAGTTCGATCTGGCGCCAACCACCGGCGATCGATCGATCGCGATATAATACTGAATTTAGTCAATTTTACACCCCGCCCGGTAACAATTTACGTTCGCCGCCAAGCCCCGGTTTTTTTTTTTTTTCAGGTTTGACGTTGTGTTTTTGAAAGTAGACAGCACTCTGTCGCCAGGACAGAGTGTACAACGGACCTTAATGTTGTCTTCCTTAGCCGAAATAAAATCAAAATAATGCCTGTATTTCCAGCTGCTAAAGGCGAACCTCTCCTTCCATCTGACTTTGGCGCCGCAGAGCAGAGATGACGTAACCGCGTAAGAAACGTGTAGCCAAAAAATAAGAATGAATAAATATAACCTACGTTCCCCCGAAATGCAGAAATAGTAACGCACGATGTTTTAGATAAGTAACTTTAATCTGACTACTAGTTTTTAAATAGTAGTTGCGTTAGACTACTCGTTACTGAAAAAAGTAGTCCGACTACAGTAACGCGTTACTAAGTAACGCGTTACCGGCATCACTGCTTACAGATGCCACGATCTCAGCAGTTCACAATCTTAAATTAAGATATAAAGCTTAGTTGGTTCAAACCTATTTCTCAATGTAATGTGTGATCATTGTGATATATGTACAATAGAGTAACATTTTTGAGATAGTCATGTACAGTGTTGCGATAACGGCGTCATTTTGTCAGTAACAAGATAATATAATTAATTACTTTTCCTGTCGTTACAACGCCGTTGACGTTACTGGTCATTAAAAGCGGTGCGTTACTATATATTGATATACTAACAGTAATGCGAGCGGACCACTGCCCAGGCTAGTGAGGAGTAACAGATCTCGATAGGTCACAGTCCTCGGTGTAACACCTGTTTAACTTAACAAGGCTAAGGCAGCGTTATGGTAGCCAATCCGAGCCAGTGTTTTTACACGCGCGCCAAAGCACACCAGTGACACGACAAAAACGGAGAAGAGACAGAAATAGCGAGTCAGAAGCAAGCCGAAGAAAAATTATCATTTTCAAGGTGGCGATATAAACATTATTTAAGAAAATACTTGAAGTTCCTGAATGTCTACCAGACTGGGTATTTGATTTATTTAAGAATAGAGGTTTTATTCTTAAGTTTACTTCTGTTCTGAACAATCCAGTTGTTTCAGGTTGAGAGAATTTAATTTAATTTGATAGATGTCAATGTAAATATGTAAATAGATGTAGTTTGGCCTTTGAATAATCTGTTACATATTTACCACATCACATATCTTTCTTCTCCGAGGTTCACTTGGGGAGTAACACTGCAGTTGGAGCCTACAATTCCAGTATCATCGCTCCGACATGGAATGAAAACCTGGCGTTCATCATAAGACATTTACATTGACAATATCAGCACCCAGAACTTTCATTCTAGTTACCTTATACTTAGCCTGATTGTGTGATTTATTTGTAACTTGTGTATTAGTCTGTATAATTTGTTTTTGTGTAATTTGTGTGTTAACGGGCCGCCCAATGGAGGATGGGTTCCCTTTTGAGTCTTGGTCCTCCCAAGGTTTCTTCCTATTCCCCACCATCTAGGGAGTTTTTCCTTGCCACTGTCGCCTTTGGCTTGCTCATAAGGGATTTGGACCCATAGTATTGTTAACTTTGTAAATACTGTAAAGCGCTTTGTGACAACATATGTTGTGAAAAGCGCTATACAAATATATTTGATATTTGATTTAAATGCACTTTATATAGTGTAACTGTTTACTTTTGCTTTTTATTATTATTATTATTTACAAAGATTTGGGGTTTTAAAGGATTTTATCCTGCACTGGTCTGTTGATGTGCAATAAATACTCATTTCAACTGACTGTGAAAACTGCTTTTTCAAAAAATCCTTATTCATTGGCATATAACTTTTTTTTAACTGTAATGCAAATAGTTACTTTCCCTGGTAACGAGTTACTTGTATTATAGAGTAATTCAGTTACTAACTCAGTTACGTTTTTGAACAAGTAGTGAGTAACTATAACTAATTACTTTTTTAAAGTAACGTTCCCAACACTGGTCATGTATCATACGATGTCATCCTTTCCAAGCATCAAAAATATGTATGTTTTTGCATTAAATATAGTTGAAATGTACATAGTGTCTATGTGTTTTATACCAGATAAATGAAAATGTTATTACCTATCGTTTGGTACCAATTTCAAAGCCATAGCATCAATCTCTGGGAATGTAGTTTTAACACTAGGAGTCCCAGCATTTTCATTCCACACTTTTTCCACCTGGTCTCCACCAGGGGGCAGTTCTGGGGATATTTGCATCCCATTAGGCCACCCTTTGTTATGTACATGCAGCCACTTATAGGTAGACGGGTGAGGGGGGGGTGATGGTGTGAACCATCAGTTCATTGTTCTGCTGGATGTGTTTAAAATTAAAAAAACGCTATTGGCTGCTAGAACGCGCTAAATGACGTCATCTCCGCACATACAGGTATGTTTGTGTTTTTGAACCTAAGGTTGTGGGGGAGGGTGAAAAAGAAAAGCGTTTGAGTGTGTCTTTGAGCTGATTAATTATTTCTTTTTTTCCATATAGTACTGTACTGCCACCTAGTGGTTCATGCTCGTATCTCGAGCGTGCACTTGGGTGTCGAACAGAAATTTTGCTCGTCTCGGTGCTCGTATCTTGGATCGCTCGTATATAGAGCAGCTCGTATCTCGAGGTACCACTGTAATAATAATCTTTATTTGTATAGCACCTTTCATACATACATGCAACTCAAAGTGCTAAAAACTACTGAAAATAAGGTAAAAAAAAATTACTTGTCTCTCCCCCTCATTTCTAACCACATTTTAGGCTGTTATAGTTGGTGATTGTGTAAGGCACCTCTTCCTGTACTATTTACTGTATTTTAGACATTGAGGGCTTTTGAGGGGACGGTGTGGATGAACACTGACCAGTGGCTGACCATGAACCAGGGTTCCCACGGGTCCTTGAAATCCTTGAAAGTTTGTGAATCTGAAAAAATAAGTTCAAGGCCCTGGAAAGTTTTTGAAAACAGGCATAAAAGACAGCCGTCCTTGACGGTCCTTGATCTCATTATATGGCTTTGCTCCTCTGTTTTATGTATGTACTGTATGTGTATATGCATATGTGTATTATTGTTATTATTATTATTATTTGTCTACTGTCAACATGTCATTATTTTGCCAGCACAAGTTCATTTAAAATTACATTGATTCTACAGGGCTTATGCTGACTTTTACTTGGCAAAGTTTGGTCATTCTCCTGTAGAGAAATTTGTTTGTTTGTTCAGCACCGAAAGCAAGTGTTTCCTGTAGGTAGTTGTTGATCCTTCAACAACTATAGCCATTTTACGTGAATGTCGTCATCTCAGATGTGCATCGCTAACTTGCCAGTCATGTTGAGTGTGAGTGAAGTTTTCGTAGAATCAGCGCTTAATGTCATGCACAAAAAATTTCAGGATGCATGGCTTGAAATGACATTCAGTCTTTTGAATTTGCGTTGTATTAACATCGTTTTTTGATAACATATTCAGGGGTAAGAGTAGGTAAATGCTGGCAGGTGCAGTCCTTGAATTTGAGGAAGTTGGTCCTGGAAAGTCATTGAAAGGTCCTTGAATTTTATGTTAACCAAGGTGTGGGAACCCTGTACCTTTAACCTGCACTTGTGATTCTCATGTGTCCACCCCACCTTCTCCCCCTCCTGTTCACTTTTTGTTACCCCCCCACCCCACACAGAGGGCAGTCAGCAAAAAGGCCAAATGCTTCCTGGGCCACATGGTTGCCCGGAAGAACAAGAAGATGGCCTTCCGACAAAAGTCCAAGACCTGCCACAACCTCACAGTGCTCTGAGAGAGCCGGACTCTGTCGGCCTCCTCCTAGGCTGCTAAGACCACAAGCTGTGTTTTCAACACTAACCCCACGGACTAGACAACTGAACAGGCATATATTTGTATATTTTATATTGTAAAAACAGAACATGAGGGATTATGGGAGCCTAAACTGATGATGAAAAGTCGATGTTGACAGACTTGCATGTGTGACGGGCAGGGTGAGTGAAACAAAAAGGAAACGATCACGCCAAGTCTTAGGGAAAATGTATGGTTTAATAGAATAAGTGCGTAAACCAAAAACCCGTGACTTGTTCAAAATTAAGGGTATAATAACCAGCAGTCAACTGGTACAAAGACAAGACATACATAGACAAACAAACGACCCTCAGGTGAGACGGATCGCGGGCTCCGCCCACCTGAGGGACAAACACCACAACAACAACAAAAACACGACTGTGAGACGGATCACGGGCTCCGCCAACTTGAGGGACAAACACCACAACAACAACAACAACAAGACTGTGAGACGGATCGCGGGCTCCGCCCACCTGAGGGACAAACACCACAACAACAACAACAACATGAAGACACAGGAACAGGCTAGAGGTGAGTTGCAAGATCTCCTGACAGGACTCGTTGAGAGTTCCTTTCAAAGTTCCTTCTGCAAAAAAAAAGATTTTTTTTCAACACGCCCTTATTAAATATTAAATGGTAATAACAGGTTAATATTTTTCAGCTGATTTCTGTAAATGTAAGAGTCTCTCTTATTTATATTACTAGCTATTGAACAGGTTGATGTCAGTAAATTAGCAAACGTGTAATCAGCATAGGATTCTGTATGAATGTCTCTTGGTCACCTACATGCAGGGTGCAAGAGACCTCAGTCTTGTCCAAGGGAGCCTGTGAGGGTTCCTGACAGATGTCGAGAACACATATTTCATAGTTCCTTCTGCAAAAAAATTTTTTTCAAGAAGCCCTTATTAAATATTGTGTGGTAATAACAGGTGAATATTTTTCAGCTGATCTGTGTTAATGTAAACTTCAGTAAATTAGCAAATGTGTTTTTTGTATGAATGTTTCTTGATCACCTAGAGGTGGAAGATGAGAAGAAAAGTCCAGAACAGGTGTTTCTGCAACAACAAAATTTTTTTTTTCAACATACTCTAATTTTACATGAGAATGTCAGATAAATGTTTTTAATTTGAGCTGTTTTTATGCTTGTTTTTCTGGTATTGACATTAATAGGGGTTTTACCAGGGTGATGTGATCAGTATCACAGTACAGCCCCTGACCCATAATAATAATAATAATAATAATAATAATTTCCACTTATATAGCGCCTTTCAAAGTACCCAAGGATGCTTTACAGAGAAATACAAAAAAGAACAAAGACAAGAACAAAACAGACAAAAATAACAACAAAAATAGAAAGAAAAGAGAAATCCTATAGAACAGACCTATTTTCTGTTTCTTTTTCTCTTATTTTTCACTTAATGGCTCTAGCAATAAACTCCAAAGTTACGTAACGCTACCTAGGAGTAACTGTGTTTGTTTCCTGTGAATTCTGATTATTGCAATTTATTAATGATTTTCAAAAGGAAAAGACTTCCAGTACTGCTACAAGCATAAAGATACACAGTAAATAAACCATTTACATGAATCGTACTGATGCTGATGTGTTAATGTAAACTTCTATGGTATTGATATTAATAAGTATTGAACAAGTTGATGTCAGTAAATTAGCAAATGTGTTTTCAGTATGGGATTTTGTATGAATGTCTCTTGATCACCTAGAGGTGGAAGGTCAGAAGAATAGTCCTGGAGAAAGTGGAAGAGATCATCGATCATCTTATCCAGATCATCGGTCACAGGAGCTTCTGCAACAACAAAAAAAAATTTCTTCAACATACACTAATCAATTTTACATGAGAATGTCAGATGAATGTTTTTCAGTTGAGCTGTGTTGATGCTTGTTTTTCTGGTATTGACATTAATAGAGGTTTTACCAGGGTGATGTGATCAGTATCACAGTACAGCCCCTGACCCATAATAATGAACTCCAAAGTTACTTAACGCTACCTAGGAGTAACATGTAACTGTGTTTGTTTCCTGTGAATTCTAATTATTGCAATTTATTAATGATTTTCTAAAGGGAAAGACTTTCAGTACTGCTACAAGCATAAAGATACACAGTGAATAAACCATTTACATGAACCTTACTGATACTGAGCTTTACTGAACTGTGTTCAAAGAAAAATACCTTAAATAAGTCCCTATACATGCCACAAAATAAGTTGTTAACATTGTACTCATTCACTCACTCAAGGGAATGATGTTTTCTGTCTCCTCTTTTGCTTTTCTTTTAGCTTTTAGTTTGATTTCTCTTCTGGACTCCTTGTTCATGTCTGTGTCTGTTGACTCGTCCTGGATTCCCCCTGCACACCAACACCAGAGACACTTCATTTTGGCAAACATGGTCAGTTGCGTCACACTACACAATCTGATCTGAAATTATAGTGTACATGGAATGATCCTCATATGTGTCATTATTATGACATCAGGGCAGTGTAAGAAGTGTTATGTTCCACATTCTAATCCAATTCAATCCAATTCAATGGCGCTTTATTGGCATGACAAATATGTACATTTGTATTGCCAAAGCATAAGGTACATACAATGGTAAAATATAATAAAATAACATTGTAAAGTAGAATAATAATAAAGTAAAATAATGGCTATATTGTCATTACAATTACATTATCCACCACTGCTTCCATAACAGTTTATAATAATAGTTATGATAATAATTGTGACGGGCGGGGGTGAGCAACTAAAAGGAAGCGATCTCGCCAAGTCTCAGGGAAAACTGATGGTTTAATAGAAAGTGTGCAAACCTAAAACCAGAGTCGCAGTCGCTCCCCACATTTAACACAAGACACACGGGGAGCGAGGCGACAGTGACGAGCGGCGACCGCGTCACACACAAAACATGTAACATTAAACATAACGAGCACGCACACTGATCCACACATTCGTCGACATGAACACACGTTTTAACCAACACAAAACATGAAGAGCCTTTCCAGGGAAGACGCCCTGGTCCTCGCCGTGCCACAAACACAGACACGGCGGAGCTCTTCAAACAAACTAACAAACAACAGACAGGAAGAGTTTTCCCAGGGCAGACAGCCCTGGTCCACGCCGTGCCACAAACACAACACAAAAGCAAGGCGGAACTCTTCACAAAACACCACGCAGACAAACACTTACCACGAGACATGACCACGAACGAAGGAGAAAGAAAAAGAGACTCGGCGGCTTCCGAAGGGTGGCTGGTCATTCTGTGACGGGCGGGGGTGAGCAACTAAAAGGAAGCGATCACACCAAGTCTCAGGGAAAAAGGATGGTTTAATAGAAAGTGTGCAAACCTAAAACCCGTGCAATATCCCCAAATTAAGGATATAATGACCAGCGGTCATCTGGTACAAAGACAAGACATATATAGGCAAACAAACGACCCTCAGGTGAGACGGATCACGGGCTCTGCCCACCTGAGGGACGCACATGACGTCACCAAACAACAGCAACAACAACAGCCGCTGTGGACAGAGGCGGCCGGTAGAGGGCCGCCTCACCGTGACAATAATAGTAGTAAAAGTATTAATAGTAACCATAATAATAATACACCACTGCTTCCATAACTGACATTTATAATTATAGTTATGATAATAATAGTAGTACTCTACAAAACTACAACAAAATCTACAAACTACAACAGAATGTGATTTGTGAATTTAGCAGTATGTAATTGCAATGTGAAAAAAACACAGCTTCTTAATGCACTTTGCCTTTTATTTTAACATAATTTAAATTCTCTACATTCAAATAGTGCCTTCTTTGTAAAAAAAAAAAAAACAAACAAAAAAACAACACAACCCTTTGACTGAAAATAGTGCAATAAAAGAACAAGGCATTCAGACTCGGAAATGTTGACATGAAACTAGTCACAACATAACAGTTCCGATAATGAAACAACAGGAACAATCCAGACAAACTTCAAGTCAAGTGGCTTTTTATTGTCATTACATCAGAGTGCAGGTACACAGTGTGACGAAATTTCGTTCCTCCGCAACCATGGTGTAACACAAATTGACAGTACAACAGACAACATAAAGTGCGGCAGGGTAGCAGTTCAAGACTGTGCAAAATGTGCAGCATAGGGCAATCTCACAGCAAAACATTACAATAAATACAACAGGCCAGAGACAATTGAGACATAATGGTGTAAAGAGCTGGTACAGTGCAATGTGGTCTAAGTGGTGTCTGAGATGAGTGATATACTGTATCATATGGAACATACATGAACACAGTGGTTCTGAGGTAGTTAATAGGTCCTGTGGGAGAGCAGCAACTATTTCTGGTGGGGGGTTCAGTGCAGTCTTTTTGTGCGTGTGTGGGGTCAGATCAGTGTTGGTGTGTGTCAGTTCTGTGTCTGGGAGTTGAGGAGCCTGACTGCCTGGAGGTGGAGGCTCGGATGCTCCTGTATCTTTTGCCGGACGGCATCAGAGTGAAGAGACCGTGTGATGGGTGGGTTGGGTCTTCCACAATGCTGGTGACTTTGCGGATGCAGCGTGTGGTGTAGATGTCACTGATGGAGGGGAGAGAGACACCAATGATCTTCTCGGCTATCCTCACTATCCGCTGTAGGGTCTTGGGCTCCGAGATGTTGCAGCTCCTGAACCAGACGGTAATGCAGGCGCTCAGGATGCTCTCTACAGTCCCTCTGTAGAACATGGTGAGGATGGGAGGTGGAAGGTGTGCTTTCCTCAGTCTACAGGAAGTAGAGACGCTGCTGGGCTTTGTTATGGAGCTTGTGTTGAGGGACCAGGTGAGGTGCGTGAATAACAGCAATTCAGACTTTCTACCCTGTAAGAGAGAGAGAGAAAAGTTGTGAGGGAAAAAGAATTAAAGCAATGAGACAAGCTGGTGTCTTTGTGTGTGTGTGTGTGTGTGTGTGTGTGTGTGTGTGTGTGTGTGTGTGTGTGTGTGTGTGTGTGTGTGTGCAATGGGACTGAATAATCTCACCATTTTAAATGAAGTCCCAGTGAAAGTCCATCAGTCTTCTCAGCAGAGTGGATACATGTGGGTTGACTGTTGTCATCTTTTTGCTGGTGGCTTTGCCAGTTTTTTTGGGCAAGTCTTTGCCCCGTCCAGCCTTGGTGCCTCACTCAGGGTTTATACCAATGAAGCGCCTGAAAAATAATAGTGTCTCTTCAGACAGTGTAAAACTCAATTTGTGTAACTCACTTACATTAACAACACAACAAAAAGCAGAAAATGTTTTGTTCACAATAGTATACCATTAAAGAGATAAGAAACACATGTTTTAGTGAAAATACCTAACCTTTGGATGAATTCAAGAGTGCATGAGGCCTCTTCTTGGTATTCGAGATTGAAGATGTAGAAGATAGAAAATAAGGCAGCAAGCCCTGTCAAGAAGGTGGGTTGCATCCCCTCACATATTACATGGCCCTCAAGGCTGACCATCCAGCGCTGAATACAGTGTCCTGCTGTTCCACCTGAAACATGACAAAAAAATTCCTGTCAAATTCTTTTGAAATACAGCAAATTACAACCTTGTGTGTGAACCCTTGATAAATTGACACATGACATACATACACACACACAACACACACATGTGTAGAGTGTATTTTTTCAATGGAAACTTAGATCTGCATGAAGAACTAGTCCTGTGGTGTTCTCTGAGAAATGAGCCATCAGAAGCTGGGTGACATTTTCGAAAGGTCCTTTTGCAATTAGGGATACAACACTGCAGTTTTAAATTGTGCATATTTCTGTGAATTTTCACGTGTCTCACATAGGCAACTGAGCAGTTACACTGATATGCACATATCTGACAAGAAAACATAATTGCAAACTTGACTGTTATGATTCAATAAATGTACTTACTAAAATAAATGAAAGTACTTAATGTGATCAGTAGCGCAGCATCAAATACTCTTGAGTACCTGTAATGTCAAAGAAATATGTCACACTCACCAAACATTGAATAGGTCAAATAATACTGCTATGGGCTGCCATAGATTCATTAATTAATGGCAAACATGGTAACACCAATGGTAATTTATATTAAACCACAATAGAAAAACAGTCTTACACTGACTAAAAAAATAGTGAGTTACAGTAAAGGAAATCTTCTTCAGCACTCAATTTCTGAACTAAAATTTAAAATCTGGAATACCACCCAATAATCAGCAGGAAAAGAAGTCTAATGTTATGTTGTGCGGTGTATTTACATCAATAAGCATCATTACACTTCACAAATTCACTAATAAAATTATGTTTTTTTCTGTTTGCAGACACTAGAAAAAGACCTGCAGTCCAGAAGATTGAGGTCCAATAGAATGTTCCTGCTTGAAAACCCCACTTTTGACCTGAAAATGAAAAGGCTCAGAGATGGAAACATTTCTGTCTTTGAAGAAAACCAGGTAAATATTTGTATTAAAACATGGGTAAAGTCCAAAGACATGTTTAGATATTAGCCTGACATATTGTTTTTCTTTGTCCTGGTCTTGGATACTTTGGATACCTGTCTTGCACATAGTTTACCCGGCTACAAGTACACCTACTTTATCAACAAGCCATTTAAAACACTTGAAGGTCCATGTTTTAAACCAGGAACATGTTCATGGACCAAGGTGTAAAATAGTGAGCTAATTAAATACTCTTATTATACGCTATTATAATACACTATTTTGTCATTTTAGTAGAGCTTACCTTTTTTTAAGAGCTCCAGCAATTTAATTACTGAATATTGTGCTTATTTCATATTTTTTTTAGACTGAAGCCATCATTGAGAAGACTTTTGCAGTCCTAAAATATGACCGATCAAGTTTAAAAAGAACATCCTTCGTTTCAGAGGTCATGACACCAGAGGTAAGAACTTTTTATATATTTATTAAAACATCTTTTATTTTGAACAATCTGCTGTTTTTTTCTGATTATTTTTTGACGCCAGTGATCCTACCGGGCAATAAATAAGGGGCTCCGTCTCATCTCTGATCATAACCGAACCGCACTGTAGAAGAGAAACGAAAGGAGCTATACCAAACGGATTTTTCTTGACCATTGGAGTTCAGACGTTGGAAAGAAGACATTGGACAAATATACATCTAAGTTTATATATTTTAAATAGGCAGGTTTGGCATGTTTATCTGTAAAAAACTGCTATGTTTATAGATATTGGCAGCTGGGATATGTCAGAACAGAAACAATAAATAAGTGTATTTAATGTAGGCTAATATGGGCTGTCTACTTAGTGGGACAAACAATATTAACAAACTGCTTATATTATAATCATGACTTTGAACAAAGGAGACAAGTTGCGGAACATGGATAAAAGGAGAGGAAGTATACCCTTTCCTCCCTTCAACCTGCAGAGTTTACACCGGAGGAGCATACCAGTGGACCACCGCGAGTTCTGCTCCACCATGCCCTCAGTGCAGAGCGCCGAGCTCTCCACACTCACGCGCTGCACCTCCTACGGTCCCGGGGAGCAGCACCGTGACAGCTGCGTGTCTGATTCATCCGACTCTGTCATCTCCTCCGGGAGCGACTCCCATGGACACACCTACAAGGTTGTGCTTCTTGGCGAGCTCAACGTAGGGAAGTCGAGTCTGGCGAGGATATTTGGTGGAGTTGAGGACAGTCACGACTCAGAGGAGACAGGTAAAGTCTTGGTGCCAATGTGGGCACTTTTGTTGTTGCGAGATAATGCTTGCTTTTTAGTAGAACATGTTCCAAGGACATGGGATTAAGCTAATTCAAGGACCTCACAATCTGGTCTGACTAACAGACAGTGTAATGGGTCATATGGGAGAGCAGGTAAAGGTGTATTGATTTCTGCTATTTCCAGCCAGCCACAGCTGCACCCATTACTCAAATAGAGCTTAGGTAGTTGTAGTCAAACACCAGGCAGAGTGGGTGTAAAAGATTAATACACTGGCTCTAAAGGAAAACTCCACGGTCAGGGCTCAGATTGATGGATGATTTGTCAAAATCCTACTGTCTAGATACTGGGATAGGTGACTCTGGTACTGTGATAAGAGATGCTGAGTACTTCAGAATAAATGTTCTTATTTCTTACTTCCTTCTTCCCATCAGGAAACACATATGATAGGTCAATCATCGTCAACGAAGAAGAGACAAATCTGCTTTTGTAGGACATATGGGAACAGGTGAGCGAGTCACTCGCTGATAACAACCACCTAAAACCACAGGATTGGTGATACGCCACAGAGCGTTCTGCGCCTTTTGTATTAACCGGGTGCCATTCCACAGGATAACAGCCAGTGGCTGAAGGATCAGTGCATGTGGATGGGCGACGCCTACATCATTGTAAACTCGGTGACGGACAAGTCCAGCTTTGAGAAGGCTTCGGAGCTGCGCATACAGCTTCGCTGGGCGCACCAGTCGGAAAACATCCCCGTCATCCTGGTGGGAAACAAGAGTGACCTGGGGCGCTCCAGAGAATTGTCAGTAGACGGTTAGTTGCGCATCATCTTTTCCAGGGGGCTCGCTCCTTAAACCATGTGATTGAGAAGATAGGCCCCCATGTCCCCCCCTCCCTAGGCAGCTGAGGTGAAAGCTGCAAGCGTTTAGCCGCCGCTAGCTGACTGATGCATGGTAGACTCGGCAAAATAAACACGGCCACTGCTTCTTCCCGGAGATTAGCCCCTGATGACAAACCAATGTCCCTCAAGTCCCGCAGAGCTACCTTCAGGGTTCCCACGGGTCCTTGAAATCCTTGAAAGTTTGTGAATCTGAAAAAATAAGTTCAAGGCCCTGGAAAGTTTTTGAAAACAGGCATAAAAGACAGCCGTCCTTGACGGTCCTTGATCTCATTATATGGCTTTGCTCCTCTGTTTTATGTATGTACTGTATGTGTATATGCATATGTGTATTATTGTTATTATTATTATTATTTGTCTACTGTCAACATGTCATTATTTTGCACAGGGCTTATGCTGACTTTTACTTGGCAAAGTTTGGTCATTCTCCTGTAGAGAAATTTGTTTGTTTGTTCAGCACCGAAAGCAAGTATTTCCTGTAGGTAGTTGTTGATCCTTCAACAACTATAGCCATTTTACGTGAATGTCGTCATCTCAGATGTGCATCGCTAACTTGCCAGTCATGTTGAGTGTGAGTGAAGTTTTCGTAGAATCAGCGCTTAATGTCATGCACAAAAAATTTCAGGATGCATGGCTTGAAATGACATTCAGTCTTTTGAATTTGCGTTGTATTAACATCGTTTTTTGATAACATATTCAGGGGTAAGAGTAGGTAAATGCTGGCAGGTGCAGTCCTTGAATTTGAGGAAGTTGGATCTGGAAAGTCATTGAAAGGTCCTTGAATTTTATGTTAACCAAGGTGTGGGAACCCTGATGAACACTGAACACTGACCCTCTTTTCTCGCCTCCTCTTTTCGCTGTATGGCCCACCTAACCCCAATTATTTTTATTACTACTGTACTGTATTTTACAGAATTGTTTTCTTTTGATTCTTACATAAAAATAAAAGTTGTCCTCCAAAGATTAGTGTTAATGAAAAAGTAGTTTTTTGAACAGGTCTAGTGAGCCAAACGCCCCACCTGCCCTGTAGTAAATAGTTGTACATAATTAAAAAAATGTAAATATCAAATCAAATCCAATGAAATATATTTTGGTTTTCCACAACACATGTTGTCACAAAGCAGCTTTACAGGATTTACAAGTTTTAAATATGTTGTTATATGTTTATTATGTGTGTATAGTTGTACTTGTAGTGAAGGAGCACTGTTTGATAATAATAAAAAATGATCAAATCCTCTTGGGGCGGACATTTAATCCTTTATAAGGTAAAGATACATTGATAATTCAATTTAATAAAAAATATACTATTAGTTTATATTAATAATCAAATGAAGGAAATGATAATATATCAAAGATTTGACTTCACTCTCAGCCGACAATTAGCTGGATGCTAACGTTATATTGGAAATCCCATAGGAATGCTATCGGAAATTAGCATTATCATGGCGGTGCTAATTGGCTTTCTAAAACAGCAAAGAGCGAGCAGGCTGTTTGTCTAATGTAAACCATTAGTAGTAATGAAGAAAAGGTTTTCCTGTAGCGTTGGCTTGGTTCGGGCCAGTCCCCCCTCAACCAAGGCATACCGGCTATTAGCCAGGATCAGGAGGTCACAGTGGGGTTTGAATCCTGCACTGAGTGGCCTGTCGCCCAACACCTTATCCACTGACCTACAGGACAACCAATTATGCTTAAAACAAAAAATACATTTGAAGACATCAAATCCTCTTGGAGTGGACATTTAATCCTTTATAAGGTAAAGATACATTGATAATTCAATTTAATAAAAAATATACTATTCGTTTCATTAATAATCAAATGAAGGAAATGATAATATATCAAAGATTTGACTTCACTCTCGGCCGACAATTAGCTCGATGCTAATGTTATATTGGAAATCCCATACGAATGCTAGCGGAAATTAGCATTATCATGGCGATGCTAATTGGCTTTCTAAAACACCAAGTACAACATCTATCAATAAGGTCGCTTTTTTATTTATACCATTAGTTTCATTAATAATCAAATGAAAGAAATGATAATATATCAAAGATTTGACTTCACTCTCGGCCGACAATTAGCTCGATGCTAATGTTATATTGGAAATCCCATACGAATGGTACCGGAAATTAGCATTATCATGGCGGTGCTAATTGGCTTCACCAAGTACTCTCTCTGTCTCTCTCTGTCTCTCTCTCTCTCTCTCTCTCTCTCTATCTATCTATCTATCTATCTATCTATCTATCTATTTATCTATCTATCTATCTATCTATCTATCTATCTATCTATCTATCTATCTGCTAAATAATTGGGGAAAAAATTGTTTGAATCTATTCTAGACAGAAAATACCCAATAAAGCCAATGAGAGTATCAAACAAATACATGTGCTATATATTTACAGAGGATATTAGTAGCGGTAGTATTAGACTTTCTGGGTGCACCACAGAGCTGCTGCCTCATTCTTGCTCTGTTAATTAACATAATAAAGGGTGATGTTTGGTCCTGCTGATTGCTGGCAAGACAGAGGGGAAGGAGGGGTGATGTCCTGACGATTAGGATACAGAAATATCTGTATTTCTCTTTCTTTAATTCCCAGGAGAGTCTGGGACCCGACGGCGTTCAAGGCCATCATCGCGTGGTCGACGTGGCTGACGGTCCGGTGGAGCTGCGTCACCAGGCTTTTGTGACATAGCAGAGGGTGGACGGCATCGTTGCTCTCCGGGACAAACTGCCAGAGAGCGACAAAGGCGGGGCTTTCTGCCCGCCATGTCACAGACACCGACTGGTGAAGGGACGGTTCAAAAGCAGCCATTCGTAGACCTCTGTTGTCGCTGGGACACAGAGTCTGAAGCGGTAGGCAAACCTTCAGTAATCCAGTAGCTTCAGGATTTTCTAGGTTGGCTTGTACAGTGACAATAGTTCTCTAGCCCATGATACACTGGATGTTGTTTTGCCATTCTGGAGTATGGCAAGGATTAAAACACTAGACCAAATGCAGTCAATCACTTCATGATCCTCCATGAGAAATACAGGAAAATAGTCAAACACAAGAGAAGAGACAACACAACAGAGGAAGAGAAAGGAACTGCAATGAGTGATTGACTGCATTTGGTCTAGTAAGTGTTTTAATCCTTGCCATACTCCAGAATGGCGATACACCTGGCGATTAGTAGGAAGTTGACAGCCACTGATGCTGGAGCTGGGCTGCCCAATGAGATACACATGACTGGAACACCTTGTGGCAGGAGATTTCTCCACCTTTCTTCTCTTCTCTGTTGGTTCGTCCTGTTCACTTGTATCGCTGACCACTTTCCCGCTGTGCAGATGTCTTACAGATGCCACGATCTCAGCAGTTCACAATCTTAAATTAAGATATAAAGCTTAGTTGGTTCAAACCTATTTCTCAATGTAATGTGTGATCATTGTGATATATGTACAATAGAGTAACATTTTTGAGATAGTCATGTACAGTGTTGCGATAACGGCGTCATTTTGTCAGTAACAAGATAATATAATTAATTACTTTTCCTGTCGTTACAACGCCGTTGACGTTACTGGTCATTAAAAGCGGTGCGTTACTATATATTGATATACTAACAGTAATGCGAGCGGACCACTGCCCAGGCTAGTGAGGAGTAACAGATCTCGATAGGTCACAGTCCTCGGTGTAACACCTGTTTAACTTAACAAGGCTAAGGCAGCGTTATGGTAGCCAATCCGAGCCAGTGTTTTTACACGCGCGCCAAAGCACACCAGTGACACGACAAAAACGGAGAAGAGACAGAAATAGCGAGTCAGAAGCAAGCCGAAGAAAAATTATCATTTTCAAGGTGGCGATATAAACATTATTTAAGAAAATACTTGAAGTTCCTGAATGTCTACCAGACTGGGTATTTGATTTATTTAAGAATAGAGGTTTTATTCTTAAGTTTACTTCTGTTCTGAACAATCCAGTTGTTTCAGGTTGAGAGAATTTAATTTAATTTGATAGATGTCAATGTAAATATGTAAATAGATGTAGTTTGGCCTTTGAATAATCTGTTACATATTTACCACATCACATATCTTTCTTCTCCGAGGTTCACTTGGGGAGTAACACTGCAGTTGGAGCCTACAATTCCAGTATCATCGCTCCGACATGGAATGAAAACCTGGCGTTCATCATAAGACATTTACATTGACAATATCAGCACCCAGAACTTTCATTCTAGTTACCTTATACTTAGCCTGATTGTGTGATTTATTTGTAACTTGTGTATTAGTCTGTATAATTTGTTTTTGTGTAATTTGTGTGTTAACGGGCCGCCCAATGGAGGATGGGTTCCCTTTTGAGTCTTGGTCCTCCCAAGGTTTCTTCCTATTCCCCACCATCTAGGGAGTTTTTCCTTGCCACTGTCGCCTTTGGCTTGCTCATAAGGGATTTGGACCCATAGTATTGTTAACTTTGTAAATACTGTAAAGCGCTTTGTGACAACATATGTTGTGAAAAGCGCTATACAAATATATTTGATATTTGATTTAAATGCACTTTATATAGTGTAACTGTTTACTTTTGCTTTTTATTATTATTATTATTTACAAAGATTTGGGGTTTTAAAGGATTTTATCCTGCACTGGTCTGTTGATGTGCAATAAATACTCATTTCAACTGACTGTGAAAACTGCTTTTTCAAAAAATCCTTATTCATTGGCATATAACTTTTTTTTAACTGTAATGCAAATAGTTACTTTCCCTGGTAACGAGTTACTTGTATTATAGAGTAATTCAGTTACTAACTCAGTTACGTTTTTGAACAAGTAGTGAGTAACTATAACTAATTACTTTTTTAAAGTAACGTTCCCAACACTGGTCATGTATCATACGATGTCATCCTTTCCAAGCATCAAAAATATGTATGTTTTTGCATTAAATATAGTTGAAATGTACATAGTGTCTATGTGTTTTATACCAGATAAATGAAAATGTTATTACCTATCGTTTGGTACCAATTTCAAAGCCATAGCATCAATCTCTGGGAATGTAGTTTTAACACTAGGAGTCCCAGCATTTTCATTCCACACTTTTTCCACCTGGTCTCCACCAGGGGGCAGTTCTGGGGATATTTGCATCCCATTAGGCCACCCTTTGTTATGTACATGCAGCCACTTATAGGTAGACGGGTGAGGGGGGGGTGATGGTGTGAACCATCAGTTCATTGTTCTGCTGGATGTGTTTAAAATTAAAAAAACGCTATTGGCTGCTAGAACGCGCTAAATGACGTCATCTCCGCACATACAGGTATGTTTGTGTTTTTGAACCTAAGGTTGTGGGGGAGGGTGAAAAAGAAAAGCGTTTGAGTGTGTCTTTGAGCTGATTAATTATTTCTTTTTTTCCATATAGTACTGTACTGCCACCTAGTGGTTCATGCTCGTATCTCGAGCGTGCACTCGGGTGTCGAACAGAAATTTTGCTCGTCTCGGTGCTCGTATCTTGGATCGCTCGTATATAGAGCAGCTCGTATCTCGAGGTACCACTGTAATAATAATCTTTATTTGTATAGCACCTTTCATACATACATGCAACTCAAAGTGCTAAAAACTACTGAAAATAAGGTAAAAAAAAATTACTTGTCTCTCCCCCTCATTTCTAACCACATTTTAGGCTGTTATAGTTGGTGATTGTGTAAGGCACCTCTTCCTGTACTATTTACTGTATTTTAGACATTGAGGGCTTTTGAGGGGACGGTGTGGATGAACACTGACCAGTGGCTGACCATGAACCAGGGTTCCCACGGGTCCTTGAAATCCTTGAAAGTTTGTGAATCTGAAAAAATAAGTTCAAGGCCCTGGAAAGTTTTTGAAAACAGGCATAAAAGACAGCCGTCCTTGACGGTCCTTGATCTCATTATATGGCTTTGCTCCTCTGTTTTATGTATGTACTGTATGTGTATATGCATATGTGTATTATTGTTATTATTATTATTATTTGTCTACTGTCAACATGTCATTATTTTGCCAGCACAAGTTCATTTAAAATTACATTGATTCTACAGGGCTTATGCTGACTTTTACTTGGCAAAGTTTGGTCATTCTCCTGTAGAGAAATTTGTTTGTTTGTTCAGCACCGAAAGCAAGTGTTTCCTGTAGGTAGTTGTTGATCCTTCAACAACTATAGCCATTTTACGTGAATGTCGTCATCTCAGATGTGCATCGCTAACTTGCCAGTCATGTTGAGTGTGAGTGAAGTTTTCGTAGAATCAGCGCTTAATGTCATGCACAAAAAATTTCAGGATGCATGGCTTGAAATGACATTCAGTCTTTTGAATTTGCGTTGTATTAACATCGTTTTTTGATAACATATTCAGGGGTAAGAGTAGGTAAATGCTGGCAGGTGCAGTCCTTGAATTTGAGGAAGTTGGTCCTGGAAAGTCATTGAAAGGTCCTTGAATTTTATGTTAACCAAGGTGTGGGAACCCTGTACCTTTAACCTGCACTTGTGATTCTCATGTGTCCACCCCACCTTCTCCCCCTCCTGTTCACTTTTTGTTACCCCCCACCCCACACAGAGGGCAGTCAGCAAAAAGGCCAAATGCTTCCTGGGCCACATGGTTGCCCGGAAGAACAAGAAGATGGCCTTCCGACAAAAGTCCAAGACCTGCCACAACCTCACAGTGCTCTGAGAGAGCCGGACTCTGTCGGCCTCCTCCTAGGCTGCTAAGACCACAAGCTGTGTTTTCAACACTAACCCCACGGACTAGACAACTGAACAGGCATATATTTGTATATTTTATATTGTAAAAACAGAACATGAGGGATTATGGGAGCCTAAACTGATGATGAAAAGTCGATGTTGACAGACTTGCATGTGTGACGGGCAGGGTGAGTGAAACAAAAAGGAAACGATCACGCCAAGTCTTAGGGAAAATGTATGGTTTAATAGAATAAGTGCGTAAACCAAAAACCCGTGACTTGTTCAAAATTAAGGGTATAATAACCAGCAGTCAACTGGTACAAAGACAAGACATACATAGACAAACAAACGACCCTCAGGTGAGACGGATCGCGGGCTCCGCCCACCTGAGGGACAAACACCACAACAACAACAAAAACACGACTGTGAGACGGATCACGGGCTCCGCCAACTTGAGGGACAAACACCACAACAACAACAACAACAAGACTGTGAGACGGATCGCGGGCTCCGCCCACCTGAGGGACAAACACCACAACAACAACAACAACATGAAGACACAGGAACAGGCTAGAGGTGAGTTGCAAGATCTCCTGACAGGACTCGTTGAGAGTTCCTTTCAAAGTTCCTTCTGCAAAAAAAAAGATTTTTTTTCAACACGCCCTTATTAAATATTAAATGGTAATAACAGGTTAATATTTTTCAGCTGATTTCTGTAAATGTAAGAGTCTCTCTTATTTATATTACTAGCTATTGAACAGGTTGATGTCAGTAAATTAGCAAACGTGTAATCAGCATAGGATTCTGTATGAATGTCTCTTGGTCACCTACATGCAGGGTGCAAGAGACCTCAGTCTTGTCCAAGGGAGCCTGTGAGGGTTCCTGACAGATGTCGAGAACACATATTTCATAGTTCCTTCTGCAAAAAAATTTTTTTCAAGAAGCCCTTATTAAATATTGTGTGGTAATAACAGGTGAATATTTTTCAGCTGATCTGTGTTAATGTAAACTTCAGTAAATTAGCAAATGTGTTTTTTGTATGAATGTTTCTTGATCACCTAGAGGTGGAAGATGAGAAGAAAAGTCCAGAACAGGTGTTTCTGCAACAACAAAATTTTTTTTTTCAACATACTCTAATTTTACATGAGAATGTCAGATAAATGTTTTTAATTTGAGCTGTTTTTATGCTTGTTTTTCTGGTATTGACATTAATAGGGGTTTTACCAGGGTGATGTGATCAGTATCACAGTACAGCCCCTGACCCATAATAATAATAATAATAATAATAATAATTTCCACTTATATAGCGCCTTTCAAAGTACCCAAGGATGCTTTACAGAGAAATACAAAAAAGAACAAAGACAAGAACAAAACAGACAAAAATAACAACAAAAATAGAAAGAAAAGAGAAATCCTATAGAACAGACCTATTTTCTGTTTCTTTTTCTCTTATTTTTCACTTAATGGCTCTAGCAATAAACTCCAAAGTTACGTAACGCTACCTAGGAGTAACTGTGTTTGTTTCCTGTGAATTCTGATTATTGCAATTTATTAATGATTTTCAAAAGGAAAAGACTTCCAGTACTGCTACAAGCATAAAGATACACAGTAAATAAACCATTTACATGAATCGTACTGATGCTGATGTGTTAATGTAAACTTCTATGGTATTGATATTAATAAGTATTGAACAAGTTGATGTCAGTAAATTAGCAAATGTGTTTTCAGTATGGGATTTTGTATGAATGTCTCTTGATCACCTAGAGGTGGAAGGTCAGAAGAATAGTCCTGGAGAAAGTGGAAGAGATCATCGATCATCTTATCCAGATCATCGGTCACAGGAGCTTCTGCAACAACAAAAAAAAATTTCTTCAACATACACTAATCAATTTTACATGAGAATGTCAGATGAATGTTTTTCAGTTGAGCTGTGTTGATGCTTGTTTTTCTGGTATTGACATTAATAGAGGTTTTACCAGGGTGATGTGATCAGTATCACAGTACAGCCCCTGACCCATAATAATGAACTCCAAAGTTACTTAACGCTACCTAGGAGTAACATGTAACTGTGTTTGTTTCCTGTGAATTCTAATTATTGCAATTTATTAATGATTTTCTAAAGGGAAAGACTTTCAGTACTGCTACAAGCATAAAGATACACAGTGAATAAACCATTTACATGAACCTTACTGATACTGAGCTTTACTGAACTGTGTTCAAAGAAAAATACCTTAAATAAGTCCCTATACATGCCACAAAATAAGTTGTAAACATTGTACTCATTCACTCACTCAAGGGAATGATGTTTTCTGTCTCCTCTTTTGCTTTTCTTTTAGCTTTTAGTTTGATTTCTCTTCTGGACTCCTTGTTCATGTCTGTGTCTGTTGACTCGTCCTGGATTCCCCCTGCACACCAACACCAGAGACACTTCATTTTGGCAAACATGGTCAGTTGCGTCACACTACACAATCTGATCTGAAATTATAGTGTACATGGAATGATCCTCATATGTGTCATTATTATGACATCAGGGCAGTGTAAGAAGTGTTATGTTCCACATTCTAATCCAATTCAATCCAATTCAATGGCGCTTTATTGGCATGACAAATATGTACATTTGTATTGCCAAAGCATAAGGTACATACAATGGTAAAATATAATAAAATAACATTGTAAAGTAGAATAATAATAAAGTAAAATAATGGCTATATTGTCATTACAATTACATTATCCACCACTGCTTCCATAACAGTTTATAATAATAGTTATGATAATAATTGTGACGGGCGGGGGTGAGCAACTAAAAGGAAGCAATCACGCCAAGTCTCAGGGAAAACTGATGGTTTAATAGAAAGTGTGCAAACCTAAAACCCGTGCAATATCTCCAAATTAAGGATATAATGAGCAGCGGTCAACTGGTACAAAGACAAGACATATATAGGCAAACAAACGACCCTCAGGTGAGACGGATCACGGGCTCTGCATACCTGAGGGACGCACATGACGTCACCAAACAACAACAACAACAACAGCCGCTGTGGACAGAGGCGGCCGGTAGAGGGCCGCCTCACCGTGACAGACCCCCCCCACCAAGCCGCACTCCCCTCCACTGGGTGTGTGGCACACAGCGGCTGCACACAAAACACGAAGGGGCAGGAAGGCAGGGACAGGCATGGACACCTCCTGAGTCCGGGAGCTGAAACACAAAAACACTCATTACTCAGCTCGCCTCCCCGGGCGGGACCCTGGACCGACCGGGCCGTTAACACAAAACCACGCCCCAGTCGGTCACAGGGCCCTCACGCCCTAACCGGCCTTCAGCCGGTGAGCCCCACAGGTGTGAGGACGAGGGGCTACAGCTCCTCTCTCGTCCCTCGTGTATGTGTGTGTGTGTGCAGGCTACCTCTCCAAGGCGTGGCTACTTCACCTCCTGGACCTACCTCCTCCCAGAGCTGACCCCTGCCTTCTGCTAGGGGTCACCCCAGCCTCCTGGGAAGCCAACCCCTCCCGGGGCCTCTCCTCGCAAGGTGGACTCCTCCACCCAACCCAGGAGCGCCAGAGACCGAGGCCCAGAGCACCCCCAAAACGGGCTAGGGAGCAGCCCCAAGGGCCTCCTGGTCACCCCGGGCAGGAGGGAGGATCTCCCTCCTCAGCAGGAGCTTTTCAGACCGGAGCCCCATGGTCCCCAAACATCCGGGGGCCCCAGCCCTCTAGGGAGGGGCTCTTCATGACCGGGCTCCGGTCACCCCACAACACAAGAGGGCTCCTGCCAGGTGGAGACCCCCACAAGGTCCAGGAACACCGCCAAGGAGAAGCACCTGCACAGAGAACAGCACGCGCACACACACACACACACACACACACACACACACCACAAACGCGCCCTACCCTATTCAGGGCCTCCCTCAGGAGCGACGCCCTCCATGCCACACCCCATGGCACGGGACCACAGCCGGTCCCCCCCCAAACACACATTCACGGGGAGGAGCATGCGTGGAATTACACGCAAACAGTTGACAACACGCTAGGACACAACACACATGCAAAGACTAGACAAGCAAACAAAAACGGTGCACAAACAGACAGACGGGACCTACACATGCGCACTCGACATAAACACACAGTGACGCGCGCCGCTCAGAGTCGCAGTCGCTCCCCACATTTAACACAAGACACACGGGGAGCGAGGCGACAGTGACGAGCGGCGACCGCGTCACACACAAAACATGTAACATTAAACATAACGAGCACGCACACTGATCCACACATTCGTCGACATGAACACACGTTTTAACCAACACAAAACATGAAGAGCCTTTCCAGGGAAGACGCCCTGGTCCTCGCCGTGCCACAAACACAGACACGGCGGAGCTCTTCAAACAAACTAACAAACAACAGACACGAAGAGTTTTCCCAGGGCAGACAGCCCTGGTCCACGCCGTGCCACAAACACAACACAAAAGCAAGGCGGAACTCTTCACAAAACACCACGCAGACAAACACTTACCACGAGACATGACCACGAACGAAGGAGAAAGAAAAAGAGACTCGGCGGCTTCCGAAGGGTGGCTGGTCATTCTGTGACGGGCGGGGGTGAGCAACTAAAAGGAAGCGATCACACCAAGTCTCAGGGAAAAAGGATGGTTTAATAGAAAGTGTGCAAACCTAAAACCCGTGCAATATCCCCAAATTAAGGATATAATGACCAGCGGTCATCTGGTACAAAGACAAGACATATATAGGCAAACAAACGACCCTCAGGTGAGACGGATCACGGGCTCTGCCCACCTGAGGGACGCACATGACGTCACCAAACAACAGCAACAACAACAGCCGCTGTGGACAGAGGCGGCCGGTAGAGGGCCGCCTCACCGTGACAATAATAGTAGTAAAAGTATTAATAGTAACCATAATAATAATACACCACTGCTTCCATAACTGACATTTATAATTATAGTTATGATAATAATAGTAGTACTCTACAAAACTACAACAAAATCTACAAACTACAACAGAATGTGATTTGTGAATTTAGCAGTATGTAATTGCAATGTGAAAAAAACACAGCTTCTTAATGCACTTTGCCTTTTATTTTAACATAATTTAAATTCTCTACATTCAAATAGTGCCTTCTTTGTAAAAAAAAAAAAACAAACAAAAAAACAACACAACCCTTTGACTGAAAATAGTGCAATAAAAGAACAAGGCATTCAGACTTGGAAATGTTGACATGAAACTAGTCACAACATAACAGTTCCGATAATGAAACAACAGGAACAATCCAGACAAACTTCAAGTCAAGTGGCTTTTTATTGTCATTACATCAGAGTGCAGGTACACAGTGTGACGAAATTTCGTTCCTCCGCAACCATGGTGTAACACAAATTGACAGTACAACAGACAACATAAAGTGCGGCAGGGTAGCAATTCAAGACTGTGCAAAATGTGCAGCATAGGGCAATCTCACAGCAAAACATTACAATAAATACAACAGGCCAGAGACAATTGAGACATGATGGTGTAAAGAGCTGGTACAGTGCAATGTGGTCTAAGTGGTGTCTGAGATGAGTGATATACTGTATCATATGGAACATACATGAACACAGTGGTTCTGAGGTAGTTAATAGGTCCTGTGGGAGAGCAGCAACTATTTCTGGTGGGGGGTTCAGTGCAGTCTTTTTGTGCGTGTGTGGGGTCAGATCAGTGTTGGTGTGTGTCAGTTCTGTGTCTGGGAGTTGAGGAGCCTGACTGCCTGGTGAACAAAGCTATTACAGAGTCTGGAGGTGGAGGCTCGGATGCTCCTGTATCTTTTGCCGGACGGCATCAGAGTGAAGAGACCGTGTGATGGGTGGGTTGGGTCTTCCACAATGCTGGTGACTTTGCGGATGCAGCGTGTGGTGTAGATGTCACTGATGGAGGGGAGAGAGACACCAATGATCTTCTCGGCTATCCTCACTATCCGCTGTAGGGTCTTGGGCTCCGAGATGTTGCAGCTCCTGAACCAGACGGTAATGCAGGCGCTCAGGATGCTCTCTACAGTCCCTCTGTAGAACATGGTGAGGATGGGAGGTGGAAGGTGTGCTTTCCTCAGTCTACAGGAAGTAGAGACGCTGCTGGGCTTTGTTATGGAGCTTGTGTTGAGGGACCAGGAGAGGTGCGTGAATAACAGCAATTCAGACTTTCTACCCTGTAAGAGAGAGAGAGAAAAGTTGTGAGGGAAAAAGAATTAAAGCAATGAGACAAGCTGGTGTCTTTGTGTGTGTGTGTGTGTGTGTGTGTGTGTGTGTGTGTGTGTGTGTGTGCAATGGGACTGAATAATCTCACCATTTTAAATGAAGTCCCAGTGAAAGTCCATCAGTCTTCTCAGCAGAGTGGATACATGTGGGTTGACTGTTGTCATCTTTTTGCTGGTGGCTTTGCCAGTTTTTTTGGGCAAGTCTTTGCCCCGTCCAGCCTTGGTGCCTCACTCAGGGTTTATACCAATGAAGCGCCTGAAAAATAATAGTGTCTCTTCAGACAGTGTAAAACTCAATTTGTGTAACTCACTTACATTAACAACACAACAAAAAGCAGAAAATGTTTTGTTCACAATAGTATACCATTAAAGAGATAAGAAACACATGTTTTAGTGAAAATACCTAACCTTTGGATGAATTCAAGAGTGCACGAGGCCTCTTCTTGGTATTCGAGATTGAAGATGTAGAAGATAGAAAATAAGGCAGCAAGCCCTGTCAAGAAGGTGGGTTGCATCCCCTCACATATTACATGGCCCTCAAGGCTGACCATCCAGCGCTGAATACAGTGTCCTGCTGTTCCACCTGAAACATGACAAAAAAATTCCTGTCAAATTCTTTTGAAATACAGCAAATTACAACCTTGTGTGTGAACCCTTGATAAATTGACACATGACATACATACACACACACAACACACACATGTGTAGAGTGTATTTTTTCAATGGAAACTTAGATCTGCATGAAGAACTAGTCCTGTGGTGTTCTCTGAGAAATGAGCCATCAGAAGCTGGGTGACATTTTCGAAAGGTCCTTTTGCAATTAGGGATACAACACTGCAGTTTTAAATTGTGCATATTTCTGTGAATTTTCACGTGTCTCACATAGGCAACTGAGCAGTTACACTGATATGCACATATCTGACAAGAAAACATAATTGCAAACTTGACTGTTATGATTCAATAAATGTACTTACTAAAATAAATGAAAGTACTTAATGTGATCAGTAGCGCAGCATCAAATACTCTTGAGTACCTGTAATGTCAAAGAAATATGTCACACTCACCAAACATTGAATAGGTCAAATAATACTGCTATGGGCTGCCATAGATTCATTAATTAATGGCAAACATGGTAACACCAATGGTAATTTATATTAAACCACAATAGAAAAACAGTCTTACACTGACTAAAAAAATAGTGAGTTACAGTAAAGGAAATCTTCTTCAGCACTCAATTTCTGAACTAAAATTTAAAATCTGGAATACCACCCAATAATCAGCAGGAAAAGAAGTCTAATGTTATGTTGTGCGGTGTATTTACATCAATAAGCATCATTACACTTCACAAATTCACTAATAAAATTATGTTTTTTTCTGTTTGCAGACACTAGAAAAAGACCTGCAGTCCAGAAGATTGAGGTCCAATAGAATGTTCCTGCTTGAAAACCCCACTTTTGACCTGAAAATGAAAAGGCTCAGAGATGGAAACATTTCTGTCTTTGAAGAAAACCAGGTAAATATTTGTATTAAAACATGGGTAAAGTCCAAAGACATGTTTAGATATTAGCCTGACATATTGTTTTTCTTTGTCCTGGTCTTGGATACTTTGGATACCTGTCTTGCACATAGTTTACCCGGCTACAAGTACACCTACTTTATCAACAAGCCCTTTAAAACACTTGAAGGTCCATGTTTTAAACCAGGAACATGTTCATGGACCAAGGTGTAAAATAGTGAGCTAATTAAATACTCTTATTATACGCTATTATAATACACTATTTTGTCATTTTAGTAGAGCTTACCTTTTTTTAAGAGCTCCAGCAATTTAATTACTGAATATTGTGCTTATTTCATATTTTTTTTAGACTGAAGCCATCATTGAGAAGACTTTTGCAGTCCTAAAATATGACCGATCAAGTTTAAAAAGAACATCCTTCGTTTCAGAGGTCATGACACCAGAGGTAAGAACTTTTTATATATTTATTAAAACATCTTTTATTTTTATTAACATTAAATCTGAACAATCTGCTGTTTTTTTCTGATTATTTTTTGACGCCAGCGATCCTACCGGGCAATAAATAAGGGGCTCCGTCTCATCTCTGATCATAACCGAACCGCACTGTAGAAGAGAAACGAAAGGAGCTATACCAAACGGATTTTTCTTGACCATTGGAGTTCAGACGTTGGAAAGAAGACATTGGACAAATATACATCTAAGTTTATATATTTTAAATAGGCAGGTTTGGCATGTTTATCTGTAAAAAACTGCTATGTTTATAGATATTGGCAGCTGGGATATGTCAGAACAGAAACAATAAATAAGTGTATTTAATGTAGGCTAATATGGGCTGTCTACTTAGTGGGACAAACAATATTAACAAACTGCTTATATTATAATCATGACTTTGAACAAAGGAGACAAGTTGCGGAACATGGATAAAAGGAGAGGAAGTATACCCTTTCCTCCCTTCAACCTGCAGAGTTTACACCGGAGGAGCATACCAGTGGACCACCGCGAGTTCTGCTCCACCATGCCCTCAGTGCAGAGCGCCGAGCTCTCCACACTCACGCGCTGCACCTCCTACGGTCCCGGGGAGCAGCACCGTGACAGCTGCGTGTCTGATTCATCCGACTCTGTCATCTCCTCCGGGAGCGACTCCCATGGACACACCTACAAGGTTGTGCTTCTTGGCGAGCTCAACGTAGGGAAGTCGAGTCTGGCGAGGATATTTGGTGGAGTTGAGGACAGTCACGACTCAGAGGAGACAGGTAAAGTCTTGGTGCCAATGTGGGCACTTTTGTTGTTGCGAGATAATGCTTGCTTTTTAGTAGAACATGTTCCAAGGACATGGGATTAAGCTAATTCAAGGACCTCACAATCTGGTCTGACTAACAGACAGTGTAATGGGTCATATGGGAGAGCAGGTAAAGGTGTATTGATTTCTGCTATTTCCAGCCAGCCACAGCTGCACCCATTACTCAAATAGAGCTTAGGTAGTTGTAGTCAAACACCAGGCAGAGTGGGTGTAAAAGATTAATACACTGGCTCTAAAGGAAAACTCCACGGTCAGGGCTCAGATTGATGGATGATTTGTCAAAATCCTACTGTCTAGATACTGGGATAGGTGACTCTGGTACTGTGATAAGAGATGCTGAGTACTTCAGAATAAATGTTCTTATTTCTTACTTCCTTCTTCCCATCAGGAAACACATATGATAGGTCAATCATCGTCAACGAAGAAGAGACAAATCTGCTTTTGTAGGACATATGGGAACAGGTGAGCGAGTCACTCGCTGATAACAACCACCTAAAACCACAGGATTGGTGATACGCCACAGAGCGTTCTGCGCCTTTTGTATTAACCGGGTGCCATTCCACAGGATAACAGCCAGTGGCTGAAGGATCAGTGCATGTGGATGGGCGACGCCTACATCATTGTAAACTCGGTGACGGACAAGTCCAGCTTTGAGAAGGCTTCGGAGCTGCGCATACAGCTTCGCTGGGCGCACCAGTCGGAAAACATCCCCGTCATCCTGGTGGGAAACAAGAGTGACCTGGGGCGCTCCAGAGAATTGTCAGTAGACGGTTAGTTGCGCATCATCTTTTCCAGGGGGCTCGCTCCTTAAACCATGTGATTGAGAAGATAGGCCCCCATGTCCCCCCCTCCCTAGGCAGCTGAGGTGAAAGCTGCAAGCGTTTAGCCGCCGCTAGCTGACTGATGCATGGTAGACTCGGCAAAATAAACACGGCCACTGCTTCTTCCCGGAGATTAGCCCCTGATGACAAACCAATGTCCCTCAAGTCCCGCAGAGCTACCTTCAGGGTTCCCACGGGTCCTTGAAATCCTTGAAAGTTTGTGAATCTGAAAAAATAAGTTCAAGGCCCTGGAAAGTTTTTGAAAACAGGCATAAAAGACAGCCGTCCTTGACGGTCCTTGATCTCATTATATGGCTTTGCTCCTCTGTTTTATGTATGTACTGTATGTGTATATGCATATGTGTATTATTGTTATTATTATTATTATTTGTCTACTGTCAACATGTCATTATTTTGCACAGGGCTTATGCTGACTTTTACTTGGCAAAGTTTGGTCATTCTCCTGTAGAGAAATTTGTTTGTTTGTTCAGCACCGAAAGCAAGTGTTTCCTGTAGGTAGTTGTTGATCCTTCAACAACTATAGCCATTTTACGTGAATGTCGTCATCTCAGATGTGCATCGCTAACTTGCCAGTCATGTTGAGTGTGAGTGAAGTTTTCGTAGAATCAGCGCTTAATGTCATGCACAAAAAATTTCAGGATGCATGGCTTGAAATGACATTCAGTCTTTTGAATTTGCGTTGTATTAACATCGTTTTTTGATAACATATTCAGGGGTAAGAGTAGGTAAATGCTGGCAGGTGCAGTCCTTGAATTTGAGGAAGTTGGTCCTGGAAAGTCATTGAAAGGTCCTTGAATTTTATGTTAACCAAGGTGTGGGAACCCTGATGAACACTGAACACTGACCCTCTTTTCTCGCCTCCTCTTTTCGCTGTATGGCCCACCTAACCCCAATTATTTTTATTACTACTGTACTGTATTTTACAGAATTGTTTTCTTTTGATTCTTACATAAAAATAAAAGTTGTCCTCCAAAGATTAGTGTTAATGAAAAAGTAGTTTTTTGAACAGGTCTAGTGAGCCAAACGCCCCACCTGCCCTGTAGTAAATAGTTGTACATAATTAAAAAAATGTAAATATCAAATCAAATCCAATGAAATATATTTTGGTTTTCCACAACACATGTTGTCACAAAGCAGCTTTACAGGATTTACAAGTTTTAAATATGTTGTTATATGTTTATTATGTGTGTATAGTTGTACTTGTAGTGAAGGAGCACTGTTTGATAATAATAAAAAATGATCAAATCCTCTTGGGGCGGACATTTAATCCTTTATAAGGTAAAGATACATTGATAATTCAATTGAATAAAAAATATACTATTAGTTTATATTAATAATCAAATGAAGGAAATGATAATATATCAAAGATTTGACTTCACTCTCAGCCGACAATTAGCTGGATGCTAACGTTATATTGGAAATCCCATAGGAATGCTATCGGAAATTAGCATTATCATGGCGGTGCTAATTGGCTTTCTAAAACAGCAAAGAGCGAGCAGGCTGTTTGTCTAATGTAAACCATTAGTAGTAATGAAGAAAAGGTTTTCCTGTAGCGTTGGCTTGGTTCGGGCCAGTCCCCCCTCAACCAAGGCATACCGGCTATTAGCCAGGATCAGGAGGTCACAGTGGGGTTTGAATCCTGCACTGAGTGGCCTGTCGCCCAACACCTTATCCACTGACCTACAGGACAACCAATTATGCTTAAAACAAAAAAAACATTTGAAGACATCAAATCCTCTTGGGGTGGACATTTAATCCTTTATAAGGTAAAGATACATTGATAATTCAATTTAATAAAAAATATACTATTCGTTTCATTAATAATCAAATGAAGGAAATGATAATATATCAAACATTTGACTTCACTCTCGGCCGACAATTAGCTCCATGCTAATGTTATATTGGAAATCCCATACGAATGCTAGCGGAAATTAGCATTATCATGGCGATGCTAATTGGCTTTCTAAAACACCAAGTACAACATCTATCAATAAGGTCGCTTTTTTATTTATACCATTAGTTTCATTAATAATCAAATGAAAGAAATTATAATATATCAAAGATTTGACTTCACTCTCGGCCGACAATTAGCTGGATGCTAATGTTATATTGGAAATCCCATAGGAATGCTATCGGAAATTAGCATTATCATGGCGGTGCTAATTGGCTTTCTAAAACAGCAAAGAGCGAGCAGGCTGTTTGTCTAATGTAAACCATTAGTAGTAATGAAGAAAAGGTTTTCCTGTAGCGTTGGCTTGGTTCGGGCCAGTCCCCCCTCAACCGATGCATACCGGCTATTAGCCAGGATCAGGAGGTCACAGTGGGGTTTGAACCCTGCACTGAGTGGCCTGTCGCCCAACACCTTATCCACTGACCTACAGGACAACCAATTATGCTTAAAACAAAAAAAACATTTGAAGACATCAAATCCTCTTGGGGTGGACATTTAATCCTTTATAAGGTAAAGATACATTGATAATTCAATTGAATAAAAAATATACTATTCGTTTCATTAATAATCAAATGAAGGAAATGATAATATATCAAACATTTGACTTCACTCTCGGCCGACAATTAGCTCCATGCTAATGTTATATTGGAAATCCCATACCAATGCTACCGGAAATTAGCATTATCATGGCGGTGCTAATTGGCTTTCTAAAACACCAAGTACAACATCTATCAATAAGGTCGCTTTTTTATTTATACCATTAGTTTCATTAATAATCAAATGAAAGAAATTATAATATATCAAAGATTTGACTTCACTCTCGGCCGACAATTAGCTCCATGCTAATGTTATATTGGAAATCCCATACCAATGCTACCGGAAATTAGCATTATCATGGCGGTGCTAATTGGCTTCACCAAGTACTCTCTCTGTCTCTCTCTCTCTCTCTCTCTCTATCTATCTATCTATCTATCTATCTATCTATCTATCTATCTATCTATCTATCTATCTATCTATCTATCTATCTATCTATCTATCTATCTATCTATCTATCTATCTATCTATCTATCTATCTATCTATCTATCTATCTATCTATCTATCTGCTAAATAATTGGGGAAAAAATTGTTTGAATCTATTCTAGACAGAAAATACCCAATAAAGCCAATGAGAGTATCAAACAAATACATGTGCTATATATTTACAGAGGATATTAGTAGCGGTAGTATTAGACTTTCTGGGTGCACCACAGAGCTGCTGCCTCATTCCTGCTCTGTTAATTAACATAATAAAGGGTGATGTTTGGTCCTGCTGATTGCTGGCAAGACAGAGGGGAAGGAGGGGTGATGTCCTGACGATTAGGATACAGAAATATCTGTATTTCTCTTTCTTTAATTCCCAGGAGAGTCTGGGACCCGACAGCGTTCAAGGCCATCATCGCGTGGTCGACGTGGCTGACGGTCCGGTGGAGCTGCGTCACCAGGCTTTTGTGACATAGCAGAGGGTGGACGGCATCGTTGCTCTCCGGGACAAACTGCCAGAGAGCGACAAAGGCGGGGCTTTCTGCCCGCCATGTCACAGACACCGACTGGTGAAGGGACGGTTCAAAAGCAGCCATTCGTAGACCTCTGTTGTCGCTGGGACACAGAGTCTGAAGCGGTAGGCAAACCTTCAGTAATCCAGTAGCTTCAGGATTTTCTAGGTTGGCTTGTACAGTGACAATAGTTCTCTAGCCCATGATACACTGGATGTTGTTTTGCCATTCTGGAGTATGGCAAGGATTAAAACACTAGACCAAATGCAGTCAATCACTTCATGATCCTCCATGAGAAATACAGGAAAATAGTCAAAAACAAGAGAAGAGACAACACAACAGAGGAAGAGAAAGGAACTGCAATGAGTGATTGACTGCATTTGGTCTAGTAAGTGTTTTAATCCTTGCCATACTCCAGAATGGCGATACACCTGGCGATTAGTAGGAAGTTGACAGCCACTGATGCTGGAGCTGGGCTGCCCAATGAGATACACATGACCGGAACACCTTGTGGCAGGAGATTTTTCCACCTTTCTTCTCTTCTCTGTTGGTTCGTCCTGTTCACTTGTATCGCTGACCACTTTCCCGCTGTGCAGATGTCTTACAGATGCCACGATCTCAGCAGTTCACAATCTTAAATTAAGATATAAAGCTTAGTTGGTTCAAACCTATTTCTCAATGTAATGTGTGATCATTGTGATATATGTACAATAGAGTAACATTTTTGAGATAGTCATGTACAGTGTTGCGATAACGGCGTCATTTTGTCAGTAACGGGATAATATAATTAATTACTTTTCCTGTCGTTACAACGCCGTTGACGTTACTGGTCATTAAAAGCGGTGCGTTACTATATATTGATATACTAACAGTAATGCGAGCGGACCACTGCCCAGGCTAGTGAGGAGTAACAGATCTCGATAGGTCACAGTCCTCGGTGTAACACCTGTTTAACTTAACAAGGCTAAGGCAGCGTTATGGTAGCCAATCCGAGCCAGTGTTTTTACACGCGCGCCAAAGCACACCAGTGACACGACAAAAACGGAGAAGAGACAGAAATAGCGAGTCAGAAGCAAGCCGAAGAAAAATTATCATTTTCAAGGTGGCGATATAAACATTATTTAAGAAAATACTTGAAGTTCCTGAATGTCTACCAGACTGGGTATTTGATTTATTTAAGAATAGAGGTTTTATTCTTAAGTTTACTTCTGTTCTGAACAATCCAGTTGTTTCAGGTTGAGAGAATTTAATTTAATTTGATAGATGTCAATGTAAATATGTAAATAGATGTAGTTTGGCCTTTGAATAATCTGTTACATATTTACCACATCACATATCTTTCTTCTCCGAGGTTCACTTGGGGAGTAACACTGCAGTTGGAGCCTACAATTCCAGTATCATCACTCCGACATGGAATGAAAACCTGGCGTTCATCATAAGACATTTACATTGACAATATCAGCACCCAGAACTTTCATTCTAGTTACCTTATACTTAGCCTGATTGTGTGATTTATTTGTAACTTGTGTATTAGTCTGTATAATTAGTTTTTGTGTAATTTGTGTGTTAACGGGCCGCCCAATGGAGGATGGGTTCCCTTTTGAGTCTTGGTCCTCCCAAGGTTTCTTCCTATTCCCCACCATCTAGGGAGTTTTTCCTTGCCACTGTCGCCTTTGGCTTGCTCATAAGGGATTTGGACCCATAGTATTGTTAACTTTGTAAATACTGTAAAGCGCTTTGTGACAACATATGTTGTGAAAAGCGCTATACAAATATATTTGATATTTGATTTAAATGCACTTTATATAGTGTAACTGTTTACTTTTGCTTTTTATTATTATTATTATTTACAAAGATTTGGGATTTTAAAGGATTTTATCCTGCACTGGTCTGTTGATGTGCAATAAATACTCATTTCAACTGACTGTGAAAACTGCTTTTTCAAAAAATCCTTATTCATTGGCATATAACTTTTTTTTTACTGTAATGCAAATAGTTACTTTCCCTGGTAACGAGTTACTTGTATTATAGAGTAATTCAGTTACTAACTCAGTTACGTTTTTGAACAAGTAGTGAGTAACTATAACTAATTACTTTTTTAAAGTAACGTTCCCAACACTGGTCATGTATCATAAGATGTCATCCTTTCCAAGCATCAAAAATATGTATGTTTTTGCATTAAATATAGTTGAAATGTACATAGTGTCTATGTGTTTTATACCAGATAAATGAAAATGTTATTACCTATCGTTTGGTACCAATTTCAAAGCCATAGCATCAATCTCTGGGAATGTAGTTTTAACACTAGGAGTCCCAGCATTTTCATTCCACACTTTTTCTACCTGGTCTCCACCAGGGGGCAGTTCTGGGGATATTTGCATTCCATTAGGCCACCCTTTGTTATGTACATGCAGCCACTTATAGGTAGACGGGTGAGGGGGGGGTGATGGTGTGAACCATCAGTTCATTGTTCTGCTGGATGTGTTTAAAATAAAAAAAACGCTTTTGGCTGCTAGAACGCGCTAAATGACGTCATCTCCGCACATACAGGTATGTTTGTGTTTTTGAACCTAAGGTTGTGGGGGAGGGTGAAAAAGAAAAGCGTTTGAGTGTGTCTTTGAGCTGATTAATTATTTCTTTTTTTCCATATAGTACTGTACTATACAGTGGTGTACTATACACCAACACATGGTTGCCCGGAAGAACAAGAAGATGGCCTTCCGACAAAAGTCCAAGACCTGCCACAACCTCACAGTGCTCTGAGAGAGCCGGACTCTGTCGGCCTCCTCCTAGGCTGCTAAGACCACAAGCTGTGTTTTCAACACTAACCCCACGGACTAGACAACTGAACAGGCATATATTTGTATATTTTATATTGTAAAAACAGAACATGAGGGATTATGGGAGCCTAAACTGATGATGAAAAGTCGATGTTGACAGACTTGCATGTGTGACGGGCAGGGTGAGTGAAACAAAAAGGAAACGATCACGCCAAGTCTTAGGGAAAATGTATGGTTTAATAGAATAAGTGCGTAAACCAAAAACCCGTGACTTGTTCAAAATTAAGGGTATAATAACCAGCGGTCAACTGGTACAAAGACAAGACATACATAGACAAACAAACGACCCTCAGGTGAGACGGATCGCGGGCTCCGCCCACCTGAGGGACAAACACCACAACAACAACAAAAACACGACTGTGAGACGGATCACGGGCTCCGCCAACTTGAGGGACAAACACCACAACAACAACAACAACAAGACTGTGAGACGGATCGCGGGCTCCGCCCACCTGAGGGACAAACACCACAACAACAACAACAACATGAAGACACAGGAACAGGCTAGAGGTGAGTTGCAAGATCTCCTGACAGGACTCGTTGAGAGTTCCTTTCAAAGTTCCTTCTGCAAAAAAAAAGATTTTTTTTCAACACGCCCTTATTAAATATTAAATGGTAATAACAGGTTAATATTTTTCAGCTGATTTCTGTAAATGTAAGAGTCTCTCTTATTTATATTACAAGCTATTGAACAGGTTGATGTCAGTAAATTAGCAAACGTGTAATCAGCATAGGATTCTGTATGAATGTCTCTTGGTCACCTACATGCAGGGTGCAAGAGACCTCAGTCTTGTCCAAGGGAGCCTGTGAGGGTTCCTGACAGATGTCGAGAACACATATTTCATAGTTCCTTCTGCAAAACAATTTTTTTCAAGAAGCCCTTATTAAATATTGTGTGGTAATAACAGGTGAATATTTTTCAGCTGATCTGTGTTAATGTAAACTTCAGTAAATTAGCAAATGTGTTTTTTGTATGAATGTTTCTTGATCACCTAGAGGTGGAAGATGAGAAGAAAAGTCCAGAACAGGTGTTTCTGCAACAACAAAATTTTTTTTTTCAACATACTCTAATTTTACATGAGAATGTCAGATGAATGTTTTTAATTTGAGCTGTTTTTATGCTTGTTTTTCTGGTATTGACATTAATAGGGGTTTTACCAGGGTGATGTGATCAGTATCACAGTACAGCCCCTGACCCATAATAATAATAATAATAATAATAATAATAATAATAATAATTTCCACTTATATAGCGCCTTTCAAAGTACCCAAGGATGCTTTACAGAGAAATACAAAAAAGAACAAAGACAAGAACAAAACAGACAAAAATAACAACAAAAATAGAAAGAAAAGAGAAATCCTATAGAACAGACATATTTTCTGTTTCTTTTTCTCTTATTTTTCACTTAATGGCTCTAGCAATAAACTCCAAAGTTACTTAACGCTACCTAGGAGTAACTGTGTTTGTTTCCTGTGAATTCTGATTATTGCAATTTATTAATGATTTTCAAAAGGAAAAGACTTCCAGTACTGCTACAAGCATAAAGATACACAGTGAATAAACCATTTACATGAATCGTACTGATGCTGATGTGTTAATGTAAACTTCTATGGTATTGATATTAATAAGTATTGAACAAGTTGATGTCAGTAAATTAGCAAATGTGTTTTCAGTATGGGATTTTGTATGAATGTCTCTTGATCACCTAGAGGTGGAAGGTCAGAAGAATAGTCCTGGAGAAAGTGGAAGAGATCATCGATCATCTTATCCAGATCATCGGTCACAGGAGCTTCTGCAACAACAAAAAAAAATTTCTTCAACATACACTAATCAATTTTACATGAGAATGTCAGATGAATGTTTTTCAGTTGAGCTGTGTTGATGCTTGTTTTTCTGGTATTGACATTAATAGAGGTTTTACCAGGGTGATGTGATCAGTATCACAGTACAGCCCCTGACCCATAATAATGAACTCCAAAGTTACTTAACGCTACCTAGGAGTAACATGTAACTGTGTTTGTTTCCTGTGAATTCTAATTATTGCAATTTATTAATGATTTTCTAAAGGGAAAGACTTTCAGTACTGCTACAAGCATAAAGATACACAGTGAATAAACCATTTACATGAACCTTACTGATACTGAGCTTTACTGAACTGTGTTCAAAGAAAAATACCTTAAATAAGTCCCTATACATGCCACAAAATAAGTTGTTAACATTGTACTCATTCACTCACTCAAGGGAATGATGTTTTCTGTCTCCTCTTTTGCTTTTCTTTTAGCTTTTAGTTTGATTTCTCTTCTGGACTCCTTGTTCATGTCTGTGTCTGTTGACTCGTCCTGGATTCCCCCTGCACACCAACACCAGAGACACTTCATTTTGGCAAACATGGTCAGTTGCGTCACACTACACAATCTGATCTGAAATTATAGTGTACATGGAATGATCCTCATATGTGTCATTATTATGACATCAGGGCAGTGTAAGAAGTGTTATGTTCCACATTCTAATCCAATTCAATCCAATTCAATGGCGCTTTATTGGCATGACAAATATGTACATTTGTATTGCCAAAGCATAAGGTACATACAATGGTAAAATATAATAAAATAACATTGTAAAGTAGAATAATAATAAAGTAAAATAATGGCTATATTGTCATTACAATTACATTATCCACCACTGCTTCCATAACAGTTTATAATAATAGTTATGATAATAATTGTGACGGGCGGGGGTGAGCAACTAAAAGGAAGCGATCACGCCAAGTCTCAGGGAAAACTGATGGTTTAATAGAAAGTGTGCAAACCTAAAACCCGTGCAATATCTCCAAATTAAGGATATAATGAGCAGCGGTCAACTGGTACAAAGACAAGACATATATAGGCAAACAAACGACCCTCAGGTGAGACGGATCACGGGCTCTGCATACCTGAGGGACGCACATGACGTCACCAAACAACAACAACAACAACAGCCGCTGTGGACAGAGGCGGCCGGTAGAGGGCCGCCTCACCGTGACAGACCCCCCCCACCAAGCCGCACTCCCCTCCACTGGGTGTGTGGCACACAGCGGCTGCACACAAAACACGAAGGGGCAGGAAGGCAGGGACAGGCATGGACACCTCCTGAGTCCGGGAGCTGAAACACAAAAACACTCATTACTCAGCTCGCCTCCCCGGGCGGGACCCTGGACCGACCGGGCCGTTAACACAAAACCACGCCCCAGTCGGTCACAGGGCCCTCACGCCCTAACCGGCCTTCAGCCGGTGAGCCCCACAGGTGTGAGGACGAGGGGCTACAGCTCCTCTCTCGTCCCTCGTGTATGTGTGTGTGTGTGCAGGCTACCTCTCCAAGGCGTGGCTACTTCACCTCCTGGACCTACCTCCTCCCAGAGCTGACCCCTGCCTTCTGCTAGGGGTCACCCCAGCCTCCTGGGAAGCCAACCCCTCCCGGGGCCTCTCCTCGCAAGGTGGACTCCTCCACCCAACCCAGGAGCGCCAGAGACCGAGGCCCAGAGCACCCCCAAAACGGGCTAGGGAGCAGCCCCAAGGGCCTCCTGGTCACCCCGGGCAGGAGGGAGGATCTCCCTCCTCAGCAGGAGCTTTTCAGACCGGAGCCCCATGGTCCCCAAACATCCGGGGGCCCCAGCCCTCTAGGGAGGGGCTCTTCATGACCGGGCTCCGGTCACCCCACAACACAAGAGGGCTCCTGCCAGGTGGAGACCCCCACAAGGTCCAGGAACACCGCCAAGGAGAAGCACCTGCACAGAGAACAGCACGCGCACACACACACACACACACACACACACACACCACAAACGCGCCCTACCCTATTCAGGGCCTCCCTCAGGAGCGACGCCCTCCATGCCACACCCCATGGCACGGGACCACAGCCGGTCCCCCCCCAAACACACATTCACGGGGAGGAGCATGCGTGGAATTACACGCAAACAGTTGACAACACGCTAGGACACAACACACATGCAAAGACTAGACAAGCAAACAAAAACGGTGCACAAACAGACAGACGGGACCTACACATGCGCACTCGACATAAACACACAGTGACGCGCGCCGCTCAGAGTCGCAGTCGCTCCCCACATTTAACACAAGACACACGGGGAGCGAGGCGACAGTGACGAGCGGCGACCGCGTCACACACAAAACATGTAACATTAAACATAACGAGCACGCACACTGATCCACACATTCGTCGACATGAACACACGTTTTAACCAACACAAAACATGAAGAGCCTTTCCAGGGAAGACGCCCTGGTCCTCGCCGTGCCACAAACACAGACACGGCGGAGCTCTTCAAACAAACTAACAAACAACAGACACGAAGAGTTTTCCCAGGGCAGACAGCCCTGGTCCACGCCGTGCCACAAACACAACACAAAAGCAAGGCGGAACTCTTCACAAAACACCACGCAGACAAACACTTACCACGAGACATGACCACGAACGAAGGAGAAAGAAAAAGAGACTCGGCGGCTTCCGAAGGGTGGCTGGTCATTCTGTGACGGGCGGGGGTGAGCAACTAAAAGGAAGCGATCACACCAAGTCTCAGGGAAAAAGGATGGTTTAATAGAAAGTGTGCAAACCTAAAACCCGTGCAATATCCCCAAATTAAGGATATAATGACCAGCGGTCATCTGGTACAAAGACAAGACATATATAGGCAAACAAACGACCCTCAGGTGAGACGGATCACGGGCTCTGCCCACCTGAGGGACGCACATGACGTCACCAAACAACAGCAACAACAACAGCCGCTGTGGACAGAGGCGGCCGGTAGAGGGCCGCCTCACCGTGACAATAATAGTAGTAAAAGTATTAATAGTAACCATAATAATAATACACCACTGCTTCCATAACTGACATTTATAATTATAGTTATGATAATAATAGTAGTACTCTACAAAACTACAACAAAATCTACAAACTACAACAGAATGTGATTTGTGAATTTAGCAGTATGTAATTGCAATGTGAAAAAAACACAGCTTCTTAATGCACTTTGCCTTTTATTTTAACATAATTTAAATTCTCTACATTCAAATAGTGCCTTCTTTGTAAAAAAAAAAAAACAAACAAAAAAACAACACAACCCTTTGACTGAAAATAGTGCAATAAAAGAACAAGGCATTCAGACTTGGAAATGTTGACATGAAACTAGTCACAACATAACAGTTCCGATAATGAAACAACAGGAACAATCCAGACAAACTTCAAGTCAAGTGGCTTTTTATTGTCATTACATCAGAGTGCAGGTACACAGTGTGACGAAATTTCGTTCCTCCGCAACCATGGTGTAACACAAATTGACAGTACAACAGACAACATAAAGTGCGGCAGGGTAGCAATTCAAGACTGTGCAAAATGTGCAGCATAGGGCAATCTCACAGCAAAACATTACAATAAATACAACAGGCCAGAGACAATTGAGACATGATGGTGTAAAGAGCTGGTACAGTGCAATGTGGTCTAAGTGGTGTCTGAGATGAGTGATATACTGTATCATATGGAACATACATGAACACAGTGGTTCTGAGGTAGTTAATAGGTCCTGTGGGAGAGCAGCAACTATTTCTGGTGGGGGGTTCAGTGCAGTCTTTTTGTGCGTGTGTGGGGTCAGATCAGTGTTGGTGTGTGTCAGTTCTGTGTCTGGGAGTTGAGGAGCCTGACTGCCTGGTGAACAAAGCTATTACAGAGTCTGGAGGTGGAGGCTCGGATGCTCCTGTATCTTTTGCCGGACGGCATCAGAGTGAAGAGACCGTGTGATGGGTGGGTTGGGTCTTCCACAATGCTGGTGACTTTGCGGATGCAGCGTGTGGTGTAGATGTCACTGATGGAGGGGAGAGAGACACCAATGATCTTCTCGGCTATCCTCACTATCCGCTGTAGGGTCTTGGGCTCCGAGATGTTGCAGCTCCTGAACCAGACGGTAATGCAGGCGCTCAGGATGCTCTCTACAGTCCCTCTGTAGAACATGGTGAGGATGGGAGGTGGAAGGTGTGCTTTCCTCAGTCTACAGGAAGTAGAGACGCTGCTGGGCTTTGTTATGGAGCTTGTGTTGAGGGACCAGGAGAGGTGCGTGAATAACAGCAATTCAGACTTTCTACCCTGTAAGAGAGAGAGAGAAAAGTTGTGAGGGAAAAAGAATTAAAGCAATGAGACAAGCTGGTGTCTTTGTGTGTGTGTGTGTGTGTGTGTGTGTGTGTGTGTGTGTGTGTTTGTGCAATGGGACTGAATAATCTCACCATTTTAAATGAAGTCCCAGTGAAAGTCCATCAGTCTTCTCAGCAGAGTGGATACATGTGGGTTGACTGTTGTCATCTTTTTGCTGGTGGCTTTGCCAGTTTTTTTGGGCAAGTCTTTGCCCCGTCCAGCCTTGGTGCCTCACTCAGGGTTTATACCAATGAAGCGCCTGAAAAATAATAGTGTCTCTTCAGACAGTGTAAAACTCAATTTGTGTAACTCACTTACATTAACAACACAACAAAAAGCAGAAAATGTTTTGTTCACAATAGTATACCATTAAAGAGATAAGAAACACATGTTTTAGTGAAAATACCTAACCTTTGGATGAATTCAAGAGTGCACGAGGCCTCTTCTTGGTATTCGAGATTGAAGATGTAGAAGATAGAAAATAAGGCAGCAAGCCCTGTCAAGAAGGTGGGTTGCATCCCCTCACATATTACATGGCCCTCAAGGCTGACCATCCAGCGCTGAATACAGTGTCCTGCTGTTCCACCTGAAACATGACAAAAAAATTCCTGTCAAATTCTTTTGAAATACAGCAAATTACAACCTTGTGTGTGAACCCTTGATAAATTGACACATGACATACATACACACACACAACACACACATGTGTAGAGTGTATTTTTTCAATGGAAACTTAGATCTGCATGAAGAACTAGTCCTGTGGTGTTCTCTGAGAAATGAGCCATCAGAAGCTGGGTGACATTTTCGAAAGGTCCTTTTGCAATTAGGGATACAACACTGCAGTTTTAAATTGTGCATATTTCTGTGAATTTTCACGTGTCTCACATAGGCAACTGAGCAGTTACACTGATATGCACATATCTGACAAGAAAACATAATTGCAAACTTGACTGTTATGATTCAATAAATGTACTTACTAAAATAAATGAAAGTACTTAATGTGATCAGTAGCGCAGCATCAAATACTCTTGAGTACCTGTAATGTCAAAGAAATATGTCACACTCACCAAACATTGAATAGGTCAAATAATACTGCTATGGGCTGCCATAGATTCATTAATTAATGGCAAACATGGTAACACCAATGGTAATTTATATTAAACCACAATAGAAAAACAGTCTTACACTGACTAAAAAAATAGTGAGTTACAGTAAAGGAAATCTTCTTCAGCACTCAATTTCTGAACTAAAATTTAAAATCTGGAATACCACCCAATAATCAGCAGGAAAAGAAGTCTAATGTTATGTTGTGCGGTGTATTTACATCAATAAGCATCATTACACTTCACAAATTCACTAATAAAATTATGTTTTTTTCTGTTTGCAGACACTAGAAAAAGACCTGCAGTCCAGAAGATTGAGGTCCAATAGAATGTTCCTGCTTGAAAACCCCACTTTTGACCTGAAAATGAAAAGGCTCAGAGATGGAAACATTTCTGTCTTTGAAGAAAACCAGGTAAATATTTGTATTAAAACATGGGTAAAGTCCAAAGACATGTTTAGATATTAGCCTGACATATTGTTTTTCTTTGTCCTGGTCTTGGATACTTTGGATACCTGTCTTGCACATAGTTTACCCGGCTACAAGTACACCTACTTTATCAACAAGCCCTTTAAAACACTTGAAGGTCCATGTTTTAAACCAGGAACATGTTCATGGACCAAGGTGTAAAATAGTGAGCTAATTAAATACTCTTATTATACGCTATTATAATACACTATTTTGTCATTTTAGTAGAGCTTACCTTTTTTTAAGAGCTCCAGCAATTTAATTACTGAATATTGTGCTTATTTCATATTTTTTTTAGACTGAAGCCATCATTGAGAAGACTTTTGCAGTCCTAAAATATGACCGATCAAGTTTAAAAAGAACATCCTTCGTTTCAGAGGTCATGACACCAGAGGTAAGAACTTTTTATATATTTATTAAAACATCTTTTATTTTTATTAACATTAAATCTGAACAATCTGCTGTTTTTTTCTGATTATTTTTTGACGCCAGCGATCCTACCGGGCAATAAATAAGGGGCTCCGTCTCATCTCTGATCATAACCGAACCGCACTGTAGAAGAGAAACGAAAGGAGCTATACCAAACGGATTTTTCTTGACCATTGGAGTTCAGACGTTGGAAAGAAGACATTGGACAAATATACATCTAAGTTTATATATTTTAAATAGGCAGGTTTGGCATGTTTATCTGTAAAAAACTGCTATGTTTATAGATATTGGCAGCTGGGATATGTCAGAACAGAAACAATAAATAAGTGTATTTAATGTAGGCTAATATGGGCTGTCTACTTAGTGGGACAAACAATATTAACAAACTGCTTATATTATAATCATGACTTTGAACAAAGGAGACAAGTTGCGGAACATGGATAAAAGGAGAGGAAGTATACCCTTTCCTCCCTTCAACCTGCAGAGTTTACACCGGAGGAGCATACCAGTGGACCACCGCGAGTTCTGCTCCACCATGCCCTCAGTGCAGAGCGCCGAGCTCTCCACACTCACGCGCTGCACCTCCTACGGTCCCGGGGAGCAGCACCGTGACAGCTGCGTGTCTGATTCATCCGACTCTGTCATCTCCTCCGGGAGCGACTCCCATGGACACACCTACAAGGTTGTGCTTCTTGGCGAGCTCAACGTAGGGAAGTCGAGTCTGGCGAGGATATTTGGTGGAGTTGAGGACAGTCACGACTCAGAGGAGACAGGTAAAGTCTTGGTGCCAATGTGGGCACTTTTGTTGTTGCGAGATAATGCTTGCTTTTTAGTAGAACATGTTCCAAGGACATGGGATTAAGCTAATTCAAGGACCTCACAATCTGGTCTGACTAACAGACAGTGTAATGGGTCATATGGGAGAGCAGGTAAAGGTGTATTGATTTCTGCTATTTCCAGCCAGCCACAGCTGCACCCATTACTCAAATAGAGCTTAGGTAGTTGTAGTCAAACACCAGGCAGAGTGGGTGTAAAAGATTAATACACTGGCTCTAAAGGAAAACTCCACGGTCAGGGCTCAGATTGATGGATGATTTGTCAAAATCCTACTGTCTAGATACTGGGATAGGTGACTCTGGTACTGTGATAAGAGATGCTGAGTACTTCAGAATAAATGTTCTTATTTCTTACTTCCTTCTTCCCATCAGGAAACACATATGATAGGTCAATCATCGTCAACGAAGAAGAGACAAATCTGCTTTTGTAGGACATATGGGAACAGGTGAGCGAGTCACTCGCTGATAACAACCACCTAAAACCACAGGATTGGTGATACGCCACAGAGCGTTCTGCGCCTTTTGTATTAACCGGGTGCCATTCCACAGGATAACAGCCAGTGGCTGAAGGATCAGTGCATGTGGATGGGCGACGCCTACATCATTGTAAACTCGGTGACGGACAAGTCCAGCTTTGAGAAGGCTTCGGAGCTGCGCATACAGCTTCGCTGGGCGCACCAGTCGGAAAACATCCCCGTCATCCTGGTGGGAAACAAGAGTGACCTGGGGCGCTCCAGAGAATTGTCAGTAGACGGTTAGTTGCGCATCATCTTTTCCAGGGGGCTCGCTCCTTAAACCATGTGATTGAAGAAGATAGGCCCCCATGTCCCCCCCTCCCTAGGCAGCTGAGGTGAAAGCTGCAAGCGTTTAGCCGCCGCTAGCTGACTGATGCATGGTAGACTCGGCAAAATAATCACGGCCACTGCTTCTTCCCGGAGATTAGCCCCTGATGACAAACCAATGTCCCTCAAGTCCCGCAGAGCTACCTTCAGGGTTCCCACGGGTCCTTGAAATCCTTGAAGTTTGTGAATCTGAAAAATAAGTTCAAGGCCCTGGAAAGTTTTTGAAAACAGGCATAAAAGACAGCCGTCCTTGACGGTCCTTGATCTCATTATATGGCTTTGCTCCTCTGTTTTATGTATGTACTGTATGTGTATATGCATATGTGTATTATTGTTATTATTATTATTATTTGTCTACTGTCAACATGTCATTATTTTGCACAGGGCTTATGCTGACTTTTACTTGGCAAAGTTTGGTCATTCTCCTGTAGAGAAATTTGTTTGTTTGTTCAGCACCGAAAGCAAGTGTTTCCTGTAGGTAGTTGTTGATCCTTCAACAACTATAGCCATTTTACGTGAATGTCGTCATCTCAGATGTGCATCGCTAACTTGCCAGTCATGTTGAGTGTGAGTGAAGTTTTCGTAGAATCAGCGCTTAATGTCATGCACAAAAAATATCAGGATGCATGGCTTGAAATGACATTCAGTTCTTTTGAATTTGCGTTGTATTAACATCGTTTTTTGATAACATATTCAGGGGTAAGAGTAGGTAAATGCTGGCAGGTGCAGTCCTTGAATTTGAGGAAGTTGGTCCTGGAAAGTCATTGAAAGGTCCTTGAATTTTATGTTAACCAAGGTGTGGGAACCCTGATGGAACACTGAACACTGACCCCTCTTTTCTCGCCTCCTCTTTTCGCTGTATGGCCCACCTAACCCAATTATTTTTATTACTACTGTACTGTATTTTACAGAATTGTTTTCTTTTGATTCTTACATAAAAATAAAAGTTGTCCTCCAAAGATTAGTGTTAATGAAAAAGTAGTTTTTTGAACAGGTCTAGTGAGCCAAACGCCCCACCTGCCCTGTAGTAAATAGTTGTACATAATAAAAAAAATGTAAATATCAAATCAAATCCAATGAAATATATTTTGGTTTTCCACAACACATGTTGTCACAAAGCAGCTTTACAGGATTTACAAGTTTTAAATATGTTGTTATATGTTTATTATGTGTGTATAGTTGTACTTGTAGTGAAGGAGCACTGTTTGATAATAATAAAAAATGATCAAATCCTCTTGGGGCGGACATTTAATCCTTTATAGGGTAAAGATACATTGATAATTCAATTGAATAAAAAAATATACTATTAGTTTATATTAATAATCAAATGAAGGAAATGATAATATATGAAAGATTTGACTTCACTCTCAGCCGACAATTAGCTGGATGCTAACGTTATATTGGAAAATCCCATAGGAATGCTATCGGAAATTAGCATTATCATGGCGGTGCTAATTGGCTTTCTAAAACAGCAAAGAGCGAGCAGGCTGTTTGTCTAATGTAAAGCATTAGTAGTAATGAAGAAAAGGTTTTCCTGTAGCGTTGGCTTGGTTCGGGCCAGTCCCCCCTCAACCGATGCATACCAGCTATTAGCCAGGATCAGGAGGTCACAGTGGGGTTTGAACCCTGCACTGAGTGGCCTGTCGCCCAACACCTTATCCACTGACCTACAGGACAACCAATTATGCTTAAAACAAAAAATACATTTGAAGACATCAAATCCTCTTGGGGTGGACATTTAATCCTTTATAAGGTAAAGATACATTGATAATTCAATTGAATAAAAAATATACTATTCGTTTCATTAATAATCAAATGAAGGAAATGATAATATATCAAACATTTGACTTCACTCTCGGCCGACAATTAGCTCCATGCTAATGTTATATTGGAAATCCCATACCAATGCTACCGGAAAATTAGCATTATCATGGCGGTGCTAATTGGCTTTCTAAAACACCAAGTACAACATCTATCAATAAGGTCGCTTTTTTTATTTATACCATTAGTTTCATTAATAATCAAATGAAAGAAATTATAATATATCAAAGATTTGACTTCACTCTCGGCCGACAATTAGCTCCATGCTAATGTTATATTGGAAATCCCATACTAATGGTACCGGAAATTAGCATTATCATGGCGGTGCTAATTGGCTTCACCAAGTACTCTCTCTGTCTCTCTCTGTCTCTCTATCTATCTATCTATCTATCTATCTATCTATCTATCTATCTATCTATCTATCTATCTATCTATCTATTTATCTATCTATCTATCTATCTATCTATCTATCTGCTAAATAATTGGGGAAAAAATTGTTTGAATCTATTCTAGACAGAAAATACCCAATAAAGCCAATGAGAGTATCAAACAAATACATGTGCTATATATTTACAGAGGATATTAGTAGCGGTAGTATTAGACTTTCTGGGTGCACCACAGAGCTGCTGCCTCATTCTTGCTCTGTTAATTAACATAATAAAGGGTGATGTTTGGTCCTGCTGATTGCTGGCAAGACAGAGGGGAAGGAGGGGTGATGTCCTGACGATTAGGATACAGAAATATCTGTATTTCTCTTTCTTTAATTCCCAGGAGAGTCTGGGACCCGACAGCGTTCAAGGCCATCATCGCGTGGTCGACGTGGCTGACGGTCCGGTGGAGCTGCGTCACCAGGCTTTTGTGACATAGCAGAGGGTGGACGGCATCGTTGCTCTCCGGGACAAACTGCCAGAGAGCGACAAAGGCGGGGCTTTCTGCCCGCCATGTCACAGACCACCGACTGGTGAAGGGACGGTTCAAAAGCAGCCATTCGTAGACCTCTGTTTGTCGCTGGGACACAGAGTCTGAAGCGGTAGGCAAACCTTCAGTAATCCAGTAGCTTCAGGATTTTCTAGGTTGGCTTGTACAGTGACAATAGTTCTCTAGCCCATGATACACTGGATGTTGTTTTGCCATTCTGGAGTATGGCAAGGATTAAAACACTAGACCAAATGCAGTCAATCACTTCATGATCCTCCATGAGAAATACAGGAAAATAGTCAAAAACAAGAGAAGAGACAACACAACAGAGGAAGAGAAAGGAACTGCAATGAGTGATTGACTGCATTTGGTCTAGTAAGTGTTTTAATCCTTGCCATACTCCAGAATGGCGATACACCTGGCGATTAGTAGGAAGTTGACAGCCACTGATGCTGGAGCTGGGCTGCCCAATGAGATACACATGACCGGAACACCTTGTGGCAGGAGATTTTTCCACCTTTCTTCTCTTCTCTGTTGGTTCGTCCTGTTCACTTGTATCGCTGACCACTTTCCCGCTGTGCAGATGTCTTACAGATGCCACGATCTCAGCAGTTCACAATCTTAAATTAAGATATAAAGCTTAGTTGGTTCAAACCTATTTCTCAATGTAATGTGTGATCATTGTGATATATGTACAATAGAGTAACATTTTTGAGATAGTCATGTACAGTGTTGCGATAACGGCGTCATTTTGTCAGTAACAGGATAATATAATTAATTACTTTTCCTGTCGTTACAACGCCGTTGACGTTACTGGTCATTAAAAGCGGTGCGTTACTATATATTGATATACTAACAGTAATGCGAGCGGACCACTGCCCAGGCTAGTGAGGAGTAACAGATCTCGATAGGTTCACAGTCCTCGGTGTAACACCTGTTTAACTTAACAAGGCTAAGGCAGCGTTATGGTAGCCAATCCGAGCCAGTGTTTTTACACGCGCGCCAAAGCACACCAGTGACACGACAAAAAACGGAGAAGAGACAGAAATAGCGAGTCAGAAGCAAGCCGAAGAAAAATTATCATTTTCAAGGTGGCGATATAAACATTATTTAAGAAAATACTTGAAGTTCCTGAATGTCTACCAGACTGGGTATTTGATTTATTTAAGAATAGAGGTTTTATTCTTAAGTTTACTTCTGTTCTGAACAATCCAGTTGTTTCAGGTTGAGAGAATTTAATTTAATTTGATAGATGTCAATGTAAATATGTAAATAGATGTAGTTTGGCCTTTGAATAATCTGTTACATATTTACCACATCACATATCTTTCTTCTCCGAGGTTCACTTGGGGAGTAACACTGCAGTTGGAGCCTACAATTCCAGTATCATCGCTCCGACATGGAATGAAAACCTGGCGTTCATCATAAGACATTTACATTGACAATATCAGCACCCAGAACTTTCATTCTAGTTACCTTATACTTAGCCTGATTGTGTGATTTATTTGTAACTTGTGTATTAGTCTGTATAATTTGTTTTTGTGTAATTTGTGTGTTACGGGCCGCCCAATGGAGGATGGGTTCCCTTTTGAGTCTTGGTCCTCCCAAGGTTTCTTCCTATTCCCCACCATCTAGGGAGTTTTTCCTTGCCACTGTCGCCTTTGGCTTGCTCATAAGGGATTTGGACCCATAGTATTGTTAACTTTGTAAATACTGTAAAGCGCTTTGTGACAACATATGTGTGAAAAAGCGCTATACAAATATATTTGATATTTGATTTAAATGCACTTTATATAGTGTAACTGTTTACTTTTGCTTTTTATTATTATTATTATTTGCAAAGATTTGGGGTTTTAAAGGATTTTATCCTGCACTGGTCTGTTGATGTGCAATAAATACTCATTTCAACTGACTGTGAAAACTGCTTTTTCAAAAAATCCTTATTCATTGGCATATAACTTTTTTTTAACTGTAATGCAAATAGTTACTTTCCCTGGTAACGAGTTACTTGTATTATAGAGTAATTCAGTTACTAACTCAGTTACGTTTTTGAACAAGTAGTGAGTAACTATAACTAATTACTTTTTTAAAGTAACGTTCCCAACACTGGTCATGTATCATACGATGTCATCCTTTCCAAGCATCAAAAATATGTATGTTTTTGCAATTAAATATAGTTGAAATGTACATAGTGTCTATGTGTTTTATACCAGATAAATGAAAATGTTATTACCTATCGTTTGGTACCAATTTCAAAGCCATAGCATCAATCTCTGGGAATGTAGTTTTAACACTAGGAGTCCCAGCATTTTCATTCCACACTTTTTCCACCTGGTCTCCACCAGGGGGCAGTTCTGGGGATATTTGCATTCCATTAGGCCACCCTTTGTTATGTACATGCAGCCACTTATAGGTAGACGGGTGAGGGGGGGGGTGATGGTGTGAACCATCAGTTCATTGTTCTGCTGGATGTGTTTAAAATTTAAAAAAACGCTATTGGCTGCTAGAACGCGCTAAATGACGTCATCTCCGCACATACAGGTATGTTTGTGTTTTTGAACCTAAGGTTGTGGGGGAGGGTGAAAAAGAAAAGCGTTTGAGTGTGTCTTTGAGCTGATTAATTATTTCTTTTTTTCCATATAGTACTGTACTATACAGTGGTGTACTATACACCAACACATGGTTGCCCGGAAGAACAAGAAGATGGCCTTCCGGCAAAAGTCCAAGACCTGCCACAACCTCACAGTGCTCTGAGAGAGCCGGACTCTGTCGGCCTCCTCCTAAGACCTGCTAAGCTGCTGGCTGCTAAGACCACAAGCTGTGTTTTCAACACTAACCCCACGGACTAGACAACTGAACAGGCATATATTTGTATATTTTATATTGTAAAAACAGAAACATGAGGGATTATGGGAGCCTAAACTGATGATGAAAAGTCGATGTTGACAGACTTGCATGTGTGACGGGCAGGGTGAGTGAAACAAAAAGGAAACGATCACGCCAAGTCTTAGGGAAAATGTATGGTTTAATAGAATAAGTGCGTAAACCAAAAACCCGTGACTTGTTCAAAATTAAGGGTATAATAACCAGCGGTCAACTGATACAAAGACAAGACATACATAGACAAACAAACGACCCTCAGGTGAGACGGATCGCGGGCTCCGCCCACCTGAGGGACAAACACCACAACAACAACAAAAACACGACTGTGAGACGGATCACGGGCTCCGCCAACTTGAGGGACAAACACCACAACAACAACAACAACAAGACTGTGAGACGGATCGCGGGCTCCGCCCACCTGAGGACAAACACCACAACAACAACAACAACATGAAGACACAGGAACAGGCTAGAGGTGAGTTGCAAGATCTCCTGACAGGACTCGTTGAGAGTTCCTTTCAAAGTTCCTTCTGCAAAAAAAAAGATTTTTTTTCAACACGCCCTTATTAAATATTAAATGGTAATAACAGGTTAATATTTTTCAGCTGATTTCTGTAAATGTAAGAGTCTCTCTTATTTATATTACTAGCTATTGAACAGGTTGATGTCAGTAAATTAGCAAACGTGTAATCAGCATAGGATTCTGTATGAATGTCTCTTGGTCACCTACATGCAGGGTGCAAGAGACCTCAGTCTTGTCCAAGGGAGCCTGTGAGGGTTCCTGACAGATGTCGAGAACACATATTTCATAGTTCCTTCTGCAAAAACAATTTTTTTCAAGAAGCCCTTATT